>NW_021821449.1:0-69518 GCF_901001135.1 Rhinatrema bivittatum | reverse complement strand
TGAGGGCTGAGACAGCTCCCTCCCTGCCTGCATTACGTAGGGGGGGGGGGGAGCTCAGCTGCCTGACCCTCACTCCTCCCCTCCCCCCATGTCCCTGCCACTGAACTGAATAGTGTACTGTCACTGTGAGGGTGAGGGCTGAGGGCTGGCTTCACAGACAGGGGGGAGCTGCCTAGCCCCTCCCTGCATTAGTGTGTGAGCTTTCTGAACAAACAGCTGTCCTATAGCACATACTTTTTTTCATCTCCTTTTTATTTTCTCATGGTAGGATGGAACGTGAAAGGGAGTCTGGTGGTGACAGGGGGAGGGAGTCTGACTCCTCCCCCACCGTCCTCCTCCAAGGTGGCAGCAAGGTCCAGGAAGCCCCGCTTTACCCAGGCCGACGTGGACCTCCTAGCCCGGCTCATGCTCCTGGATGAGGGGAACCTTTACACCCCCCCAGGCAGCAGGCCTAACCTGCAAAGGGAGACTGCTGCCTGGGCCTCTCTCCAGGAGGAGTTTTGCCGGCAGGCCTCCTACCCTCGTGAGGTGGAAGACCTGAAAAAGAAAGGTGAGAAATAATAATGTTGATCATAATATTCAATTATAAATTATGTATATTATTTTGTCATTGAAAATTAAATAGAGTATGATAGTAATACTAGCTACAGTAGCTACTAGTAGCATACATTGAGTTATATAATTATAATGTAATAATTAACTACTATAAGTAATAAAAGTTATAATGTTAAGTAAATATATTTTAAAAAAACAGAAATACTAGTAGCTAGCTACTAGCTAGCTAGCTACTAGTGTACCACCCTTACCCTATACTATACTAGTATTAATACTTAATAACTAGACTACAAAGGAAATAAAATTATCTGTGGTATATTATGATATTTATATTTATCGTTTTGAAATGGTGGTATTTGGGATTTTTTTGCAAGCCACATTGAAATATAAATAAAATAGTATTTATGTATAACTAACTTTTGTATGTTGCATAAAAAATAATCTAGTAGGTCAAGGCAAAACATGGGCATGTTGTAAAAATTAATCAATGTTATTCTTTTTCCTGTATATCCCTCTAATTTTCAGGTCGCCATCTGCGATTGCACGAGGGTAGGTGGCTCGAGGAGGTCCGCCGAACCGTGGCCCGTTCCGTGCCTGGTAAGTTGTTTTCAGAATACTACACAAGAACAACACACATTACACAAGTATTCAATTAATTGTAATGGAATTTGTGTTTAAAAATGTTTCTTTACTATAACAGTGAATGAATCATTGTGTCTGATCTCATTCTTGTTTTTAAAATTCTAACTGTTCTCTGAATTTTGATTTTGTCTTGTACAGAACCACACCCAGGCAGGGACGAGGCGGGGCTTCCTGGGCCTAGTGGGAGGCAGAGCTGTCACCAGAGGAGGACGGAGGCAGCAACAAGTAGTGGTCTAGGTAGGAAATAATATATCTCTTGGCACGGCCAGTAAAGTAGTATATATTATCTGAGGCTGAAAAACAAAATCTTTTTTTTTTTATATCAATCAGTTTTAGTGGCTGGGGATTGGGAATGGGGGGAAGTGTGTATTTATTTATTTGTATATATTAAATGACACTGAGTGGCTATGATAGTAAACTAAAGAATTGAAGGTGAAAAAAAAGAAGAGGTTGTAGTGTATCTCCTACCATCATATTCTGTGTAACCTGAGATGACTATTATTTCTCCTTCCAATCCTTCAAATTATTGTATTCTCTCTAATCTATGTTGATAGATTTGATATCCCTCCACTCTCCCCCTCACTCCTTCTCCCCTGCAATGGACTCCTCATTTTTCTATAATCCTCAAGGTCAATAAACTAAATAAGGGGTAGATTATTTTATAAACTTGCTCGCACGCATCCAGTATTTGCTTTTTTATTTGTCATATCTGACTATGTGTAATGTATGTATAATGTATAGTTCTGTGTCTCATGTTGAATTATTCTTTTTTTTTAATTTCTTTACAGGCCAAGATAAAGCTGCCAGGAGCCAGCGGCCCACCACTGCAACCAGCACCACCACCAGCGCCAGCGCCAGTGCCAGCACCAGCACCAGCACTGCCGTACTTCCTCCAGGATCTCCTCAACCTGTAAGTGCTGCTGTGCACAATATTCAAAGTTGGAGGAGATCCTGCAGGAAGTACGGCAGTTCAAGGCGAAATATGATGCCGACTACATGATGTTGCAGCAGAAGGTCGAAGAGGTGCAGGCCAGTGTCTGCACTGTGGAGAGGAGGTTGTTAGCCCTGGAGGAGGCCCCTCAGGAGCAGAGGGAAATGGCTTCTCCTCCTCATGAGATGCCTCATGAGGAGGAGGTGCCAGTTCCCTCTGCTTCAGAGCAGGTTTTCTCCAGTGGCGGCACCCTCCTCTCCACATGAGCCTGACCCTGCTGCAACATCATGAAGTCAAGGCATCATATTTCGCCTTGACCTGGGCTGCTGGGCTGGTTTTTTTTATTTTAATTTTTTTTTTTGACAAAAATGTTTGTCTATTGTCTAATAGTTAAATATATGTTAAAGAAAATAAATGTGTTAACATTGTGCAAAATGTTTGTTTGTTCTTTTTTATATATTATTTTATTAGTCATTTAACTAATAATAATTATTCAAAAATAATATAGTATGGTACTACTAAATTACAAAGAGCAGACATGTACGGATGTATGTCTATTATAATCCAACATATTTCATTGTTTTAGTAGTAACTAAGTTAGTCATACACTTCCATACAACATTCAGTCTGGCTGAATTAGCACAAGTTGTATACTTGTGAGCAGTAGCGCCAACGTCAAGGCTTCAACCGTGGCTACTGACCATTCACACATCTTTCAACCTGGCCAATACAATATTGTGCACTGTGTGCAGTGTGTGCAGCACTCAAGCTACTGCAATGACTCACACGTCAATGCCAAAATTGCTCCATGACCAAGACAGCCATTTGAAGCAAAAACTTTAATGCTTGTGATACTAAAGTAGGAGTAAGGACTAGGAGAAAGCAGACTCATGAACAAAAATCCTTCAGAAATGTACAACTTCTGGGTGCTCAGTTTTTCTCTTTTTATTACACTCAAGGGTGTTTGTTATATATTTGGTTAATCAATATATTGTTACAGTAGTGGATATAACAGTAACAGTTTATATCCAACTAGTAGCTAGTAGTAGTAGCTACTAGTTGGATATAAACTGGATATCCAAGTAGTAGCTAGTAGTAGTAGCTAGCTAGTAGCTAGCTACTACTAGTACAACCACTAGCTACTTAGTTAGAGTATCAACCTCTCTGTGCACTGTAAGTGCAATTTTATATTGTATTGGCCTGAAATTCTTTCATACTTCATTCACACAATCATGCTGTCGGAGATGGACGCTGAGGCAGAAGAACCCAGCGAGGACTTGCCTGCCTCAGAGGTGGACACTGGGGGAAAGGAGCCTGGGAGTGAGAAGCCTGTGTTGGAGACGCAGCAGGACAGAGTGTTCATGTCTTGTGACTCCCAGACTGGCTTCTCCTGTGGGCCACAAGAGGCAGCAGCGGCAGTGTTGTGGCCGCTGCTGCCTCTTGTGGCCGGGCACCCCAGCAAGCGATGCGGGGAGCACAGCTGCATAGAGCCAAGCCTCTCTTCCACCCCTTGACCTTGGATCTCGGCCCCTCGACAAGAGGCTCACTCCTCCCAGTCACAGGGAAAGTTCGGATACCCAAGCTGTGGAAAGTTCGTTTTGATAAAAACCAATTGCTCGACTAAGTCTGGAGACAAACGTGCACGGTGTGGACTCACTATGTTCCCTGTCATTGAAAATACTCTTTCACTTTGCACACTTGTTGGCGGGCAGGAAAGAAAGTGCTGTGCTAGTATTGCAAGATCAGGCCACATTGAAGCTTTCTGTGCCCAATATCTCAAGGGATCTGAGTCCATGCTCTGAATTGGCTCAGACAGAAAACTCTTAACATGCAGTTCTGAAACATTCTCCTGCAGGTAGGACTCAGTAGTAGTAACTCTTCTGCCAACAGCTGATGCGATTGCTTGTGACATGGCAGGCAGTTCATTAAATGTGGAATGACTCATATTTTGATGTGTTATGGAAGGGGTAGGGGAGCAGCTGATCATACTAGTACTTGAGCAGGATGGAGTTGGAGACTGAGAGGATAATACTAATTCTTTTTCAATCGTTACCAGTGGAACAGACCCTGTTAGACATTATGTTTTCAACCATTTTAATCAACTTTTTTTTCCAATGTGTAAGAGCATTGTTCTTGAGAGCAATACTGCCTTTCACACGTGGGTCACACATCATGGCTAACATATAGCAATCCCTTTGCATGAGAGGTTTCAATCTTTTTTCAACTTGCTCTTTTAAGCATTTAACAAGCATTAACACTTCCTTAGAGAAATCTGGATGATGCAGAAATTCCTGTAATACCTCCTCCAGATAGTTTATTACAGGGATGACACCACCCAAAGTGGCATTAGCTGAACTCAATGCATCAGTATATACTTTGAAAGGCTTGAGGACATGTACCATGTGTGCAATGTTTGTCCAGTCCTGACATCCAAGATGATTTTCCAATCCAATTTCAGTTGCCATTGCCAAATCATGAAGAGGTGTCTGCTGTTCAGACAACCTCTCCAACATAAGATAGGTGGAATTCCATCTGGTAGGCACATCCTGAAGAAGGTTGTGCAAAGGTGTGCCAACTGCTATTTGCCTCTTTCTGAGTTGCTTCCCACTTTTTACACTACGATTGAAATGCCCAGCTATTTTGCGACACTTTTCAATCAACCGCTTCAGGAGTTGACTACTACAACTAGTAGTAGTACCACCTTCCTTGCCACTAAGCCCCAAAGCATCCCTCACTATCAGATGCAGGGTATGTGCAAAGCATCGGATGCCGCTGAATCTGCCATCAGCCAGAGCCTTAATAATATTGGAACCATTGTCAGTAATGAAAATCCATTTAAGCATTCCATATCACTGCTTCTAAGGAGCCCATTCCATTTTTCCATCATCCCCTGAATTGCGTGTAAGATATTTTCTGAAGTATGTCTCTTGTCTAGCACTTGAGCATGCAGTAAAGCCCAATGGTATCCTGGCGAAACCTTTTTGGAGCTGCTGCCACTGCCACTGCCAATGCTGCTAGTGCTTACAGGTATTAATGCCTCATCCAGCTGCCACCAATGTGCTGTTAGAGACAAATATGCATGCATTGCATTCATACTAGTCCAAACATCAGTGGTGAGATGGATGCTCCTCCCCTTTGCCCTTGCCATCATAATCTGCATTTCAGCACGACATTTTCTGTATAGGGAAGGAAGCACCTGACGGCTAAATGTACTTCTTGAAGGAAGTTTGTAGTAAGGGGCGAAATAATGGAGCATCCGCTCTAAATCCCTCATTTTCTACAATCTGCAGTGGCTGATCATCCAAAGCAATCATTAGAGCAATATGTCGTGTACCCACTTTAGACATTGCCTGCTTCCTGCTCTGTGACATTGCAGAAGAACACCACCCCATCTGCTCCATGGTAGCTTGCCGCTGCTGCTGGGGATGAGGAAGAGGAGACTGCTGCTTCTGCAGATGCACACAATCTGTATCTTCTTTAGTACTACTACTTTCCTTCTGTGGCTGCTTCCCTGTTGCTTTACTTGAAGCCTGGGCAAGCACGGTGGGACCAGCTTCTTCTGCAAGCAACAGTGCTCTATGTTCTCTTTCAAGGTGATATTTCATGTTGCTGTTAGTAAGATGTCCAATAATTCTTCCACGGCTCACCATCTTTTTACAATGGATACATTGTCCAAATCTCTGGTCAGCCACAACATGATAATGATTCCAAATCTTTGATGTCCTTGTACTGTTCCTTACTCTAGGCTGGATACTTGTCATTTTCATACTAGTAGTAGAAATAGTAGTAGTAGTAGTAGTAGTCACACGTGGATGTTCAAATGGTGTAGGGGACAGGGTACAGCAATACTGCTGGCACTGGCAGTAGTTGTTTGTTTTGCAATCTGACTAACATTGTCATTGCTTCTGTTCTCCTCCTCCTCCTTCTCCTCTGAATGTTTACTAGCCAAAAACTCCTGATCATCATCCTCCTCCTCCTCCTCCTCCTCCTCAATATCTGATTCTTCATCATCATCAAATATTTTCTGTATCACCATTCTTTCATCTAATCTTTTCACCTTTCCCTCAAATTCTGCTCGTTCCTTCCCTTGCAACAAGTTTCCTTGCACTTCTACATCCTCTTTCTTCTCAAAAAATCGCAGTTTTTTCCTAGGGACTGGCAGACAGCTCTTTCCAGTAGCACTATCACTAGCAACACGTTTTTTTCCAGAGGGTACTGGTAGGGGCATTATGATCCTGTGGTCAAAGAAATATATAATAAATATAGTACATTAAACAAGTTAATAAATTAGTTTGGTATTCATATTTAAAACTTTATTGAGCTAATAGCATTAGCTAGCTAGCTAGCTATTGCTTGCTAAGGCTACCCCCAGACCACAGGACAAAGAAGGATATAGTGATTATTTTTTATTAGTCAGTGAGTGACACTGACAATTGATAATTTGATATAGTATACTTACTAATATATTATATTGCAATTTATACCATGCATTGGCCAGAGCATCAAACTGCAGCAGACTGAGACTGAAACTAGGCTGCAATACTTCAGTTCACTCATTACATTAGCCTCCTGGCAGGACTGGCTAGGCTTTTCTGTTAATACTACATGCAAGCCAAGCATTGAGGTTAGAGAAGTCCTATTCTTATTTTTTCATATCCTTTTCAGGCCTATTCTGTTCTTTGGACTAAAATAACTTCTCCCTCCCACTTCAAGTCTTACCCACAAATCTCACACACAGGAGCAGAAGCCTTAAGCCAAGCACAAGAAACATAATATAGGATATTGGACAGACTATTGGCCAATTATAGGTTTAGTAGTAGAATTGATTTGATAGTAGTGACTCACTGGCTTTAATAGCTAGCCATAGCCAGTGACACTAGGCTAATAGCCAAGCTAGCTATTAGCCTAGTGTCACTGGCTATGGCTAGCTAGCTATAAACACTATTAGTGATAAATCTAGTAGATTACACATACATCTATATAATATTGATAATATAATATTATATAATTTTATATATTTATAAATCTATTAAAACTCTACTGCTACAATGTTCAGAAAGCAGTCAAAGCACCTACCTTGTCCTTTATAAGCAAGCACTGCTGCTGGACTGGAGTGCTGGTGCCTGCCTATGCCTAGGCTAGGAATGCTGCGAACGAAGAGCTCACTCAAGAAACAGAAAAAAAGAGTAGAGCTCAGCTCAGCTCACTGGTTGTGGCTATTGGCTATTTTGGCTAGTGGTACTTGGCTGCTAGCAGTAGCTATATGCTACTGTGGCTAGTGGCAATGGCTACTGGCTGGCTGGCTGGCTGGCTAGTATCATAGGCTGATACTAGTATCAGCTAGCTAAGCCAGCTAGCAGCTACCCCTTATTAATAACAATAAAGGCTGTATAATATTAGCTATCAATCAACAGCTGCAGCTAGCTATAATGACTGATTGACTGATGTTTTCTCCTCAAACCCACAAAACAAAAGCAACACATAAGCAGAGCACCCCTTATTATATAGCTATTATAGCTACCTATTGACTAAAAGTAGGAGGGAAAATAAACCTATTAATTTAAGTGGCCAATTCAAAAATGATGCAAATGAATATTATGCATAATATATCAAACAAATTCTAGTCACATGATTGATGACCTAATCACAATATCCACAGACACACTACTACAGTAGGATTAGAACTTCAAGCTAATAGCTCTATCCCCCATTCCCATTCCCCATCCCCCATATAAAACAATCTGTAAAAAACAGCACCTTGGCTGTTGGTAACCTTGGTAATGAATAAAAAACAAGAAGACACCCAATAGGAATACATATTCAACCTTCAATTTAAAAAAAAGTGTCAATTTAGTATCAATTTACGTTAGTGCGCACTAACATATATCACCGCGCACTGCCATGTACCGAGCGCGCACTAAT
This sequence comes from Rhinatrema bivittatum, assembly GCF_901001135.1. Taxonomy (NCBI): domain Eukaryota; kingdom Metazoa; phylum Chordata; class Amphibia; order Gymnophiona; family Rhinatrematidae; genus Rhinatrema; species Rhinatrema bivittatum. The sequence continues at coordinate 61,468 of NW_021821449.1, read as the reverse complement.
AATCCGTTAGTGCGCAGTATGGTGAGGCGCCATGTACTGCGCACTACGTCCAGCGACTGCGCGCTAACGGATAGTCCATGCGCACTAACATCCGTTAGTGCGCAGTAATAAAAAAACCGACTTTAACCCGAAAATTCGTGGAATTTTGATTCTTTTTCCCAACTTCCCCAACAATGACGATTTAGACAATGTCGTTGGCATTGACTAAATCGTGAAAAACGATTGCACATCTCTAATGTGGAACCCTCTCTTTGGGGACCTCCCTCATATCATGGGCACACTCTTGTCCCAGGGGCCACTTTTAGTCACGGCTCTTTCTCTTCTCACAAAACACAGTCCTCTTTCCCCAGAATGTCAGGATTCATTCCAGTGGGGAGGAGGATTAACATTCGGGGCCCTAGGCTCACAAGGTTGGGGACCAACACACAGTTTCTCGGTCTATCTTTGGTTAGTCTCTCAGGTGTACTGATGACCTTTCCTTGCTTTAGGGTACCTTTGACTTTAAAGAAAAAGATTGGACACTCTGAGGGGATGTTTAACAAAACCTTACTGCAAACCAATTTACAACAAATATTCTCTAATATATCTTTACACAAAAAAATAAACAGTCCAAAAGTACCTCATTCTCAGGTTTTATCAGCTGAGTCAGTATCCTTTAGGATGGCACAATACTCCTTTATGGGACTGATGGCAAAAGATGGACTTCTGGTGGTAGAAAATCCCTAACCATGTTAAAAATCCACAATCTCTCTTTCTCAGTGGGAGGAACTGGTGGCACAAAAAATCATCCCTAAACAACAAGTAGAAGGCTCTCTGCAAATTATTTCTCTCTTTTTCTGTCAGGTCACTGCTGTCCTATATTAGCTAAGCAGAGGGGAATTACATCACCTTATTCTGACCTCTCAAGGCAGGGATGACAATCCTCCTCAGGCAGGAGCAAGATCCTGATCCCAAACAGGCAAAACTCTCAGGAAAACAAATGGTTTTCTAAAAAAAAAAAAAAGCCTTTTCTGTTCCTCCCAGACAATCCCTTTCAGTCTGTGGACTACAGGCCTGAATAGAGTCTAGTTCCAGGCTGAGGGCCAAGCATGGGGAATCTCTCCAGTTACGCTCCGTTTCTTCCAGATCTCCAAAAATAATGCCACTTGCCCTGTATCAGGCTGTGGGGCCCAATAGATAGGGAATATTCCAATAACTGTTCTGCTTCTAAAAACTGCAACTCAAAATACCAAAAGTCAACTCAGAATGCCACACTGCTCCTGATGCACAACCAGCTTTTACAATGCATTGCTGACTAATCCAGAGAAGCCTCTGTGGAGGTACCTGCAGGTATGATCTATAAACTACTTTCTCTCTACAAGAATTCTAAAAAATTCGGCTAGTAGAGACCTAGCAGCTCTGGATTTGTCACTAGGCACCCATTATGCCTCTGCCTACGGTGGTAAACATTTAGAAGCAACTTGCTAGCTAAGATTTGTTACCTTCCAGGTCTGCAGAAACTCATTCAGCAGAGAACAGTCCTCTGCTACTCTGTAAAACCCTTATAGGATATACGGATCAAAAGCTGTTAGTCTTCATATTTAAAACATTACGAATGGAAAATCACTGTTTAGCTTTTAAATTGGCATGATATCAACCAACCCATAATTTATGGTCTTCCTCATTGTCCCTGTTGGCTATTCCAACAGTCTGTGAAAGCCCTCAGCTCTGGAATAGTACCCATTAGAAGTAAGAGCTGAACTTGATATTTGTAAGAAACTTAAGGCATTTTTGCTTAATCAAGTTTATGTTGATTGACTGAATGTATTTGATGATGCAAAAAGTCTAACGCAGCAATATGATTTAAAGTTTTATATTTGGCTTATGTTATATTGGTTATGAATAATTATGTATGTATGTTGAAATTTGCTTAGAACGTTAGTGATTTGTGGAATACAAAATAAAATAAATAAATAGATAAAACAGGGGTGGCAAAATCCTAAATATGTCCGTAGACCTATGGATTTCTACATAGGTAACTGAAACTACTATTATCTTGTTATTTTGTAAAAAGGGCTAGTAAGATTATGTTTATATTAGAGATGTATACCCTTGTTCTGTGGTGTGATTGATGTTACCGAATGAGCCAGCCCCTCTGGTTCACTCCGGCAGCTTTCCAGTCGCAACCTGAACGGGATGAGCTGGAGCTTCACCTATGCCAACTGTCGGTGCCACAGGTTGAGTCCTTAGGTTCTGATGGCTGGCAGGTTTTAGGACAGTCCATGGACTAAGGGCCAGGTGAATGTCTGTCTAGGTGAAGGTCAGGGCAAGTGGCTGACAAATGAAGATCCAAGCGACAGTCTGAAAGATGTGGCAGGCAGCAGACAGATCCAAACTGTGGTCAGAACCAGGAAGTCAAGCTGAAAAGGAATAGAGAGACAGAGGTCAAGACAGACAAGACCAGGGCATGAACAAAGAGAGGACAAGGAACGGGCCAGGTAAGGAACAGGACAAGGAGCAGAGCATGGAGAAGGTGAGGACAAGGCAATAAATGAGACAACAAACAAGGAACAAGTTAAGGATAAGACACTGATAGCAATATGGCTCAAGGAGACCAGGAGACCTGTTGCCAAGGCAGAGAGGGGAAATCAGGATGTAAGAAATGGCAAGAGCATGAGCCCTTTGTGATGCGGCACAGTTGACCCTGCCTCACAGGTAGACCCAAAAGACCTGCTTTAACAGCTGGAGAATGCACTTTGACATGAGCCAGGCTATGGCTTCACCTGAACAATCTGCCTCCCCCGTGGGTTGAACCCTTGGGTTCCAGCAGCCATCAGGACTTAGGAAATACAAGGGGCAAGCAGACTCCAGAGGCAGTCCAAGAGTTGAGGCTGGGGGTAGACAAGGCACATTCCAGGTTCGAGGTTAAGGTCAGGTCTATGTGGCAAGCAAGGGGTAGGTTGAAGTCCAAGGCTGAGGTCAGAACTGGAGAGAATGGCCAAGACAGAGAAGACACAAAGGAAAAGACGGTACAGGGCAGATAGAACAAGGCATGGCAAGACTTCAAAGACAAGTGTAACACAGACAAACATGACAAGGAAACAGGGATAGGACAAGGTTGGAAGGCAGACTGGAGAAGGCAAGGCTGGAAAGCAGGCTAGATGAGGCAAGGGACCTGTTGCTAATGCAAGGAAGATATGTCTGCTGGGCCTTTTGATAGGGCTGAAGAAGATGACATCATCTCTAGGTGCTGCAGTGTTTTCCCGCAGTGGAACCTTTACATAGAAACATATAGAAACATAGAAATGACAGCAAAAAAGGACCAATCAGTCCATCCAGTCTGCCCAACAAGCCCATGGTAGTGTCAGCCATGCCATACAGGTCTCCTCTATAATGGTAGAATAAGGGTTTGCATCTACTGTGGCATACAAGTTACCCACATACTTAGTTTCCCAAACCGTTAAAGTCAGGGACCTTGTTGATTAATCTCTGAGTCCAATTCCCCATTATCTTTTATCTCTTGCCGTTGAAGCAGAGAGCAATGTTGGAGTTACCTCACAAGTTTAAGGCTTATTAGTTAAAGGAGTAACAGTTGCATCTGCAAGTTACCCCCATGCTTTTTTGTTTTCCCAGACTGTAAAATAGAATGTCCTTGTTGGTTGCTTTCCAAAACTAATTTCACTTTTCCCCTTTCCCCCCTGCCTTTAAAGCAGAGAGCAATAATGAGTTACATGAACAGTATGAAGTCTTATTGGTTAAGGGTAGCAACCGCCACACCAGCAAGTTACCCCCATGTGCTCTTTTCTTCTTTTCCATCATCTAGCCTTTAGGGATTCACAGCATTTATCCCATGCCCCTTTGAAATCTTTCACCATTTTTTTTTTTTCACTGCCTCAACCAGAAGGGCATTCAAGGTATCCACCACCCTCTCCGTGAAGTAATATTTCATTTTGTGACCCCTACTTCTACTGACTTTTTTCCAATGAGAAGGTTTGTCGAATGTGCATCATTGAATCATTTCAGGTATCTGAAGGTCTGTTTCATATCTCCCCTGCACTTCCTCTCCTCCAGGGTATTCATATTTAGGTCCTTCAACCTCTCCTCATAAGTCATTTGATAGAGACCACCCACCATTTTTGTGACCCTTCTTTGGACCGCCTCCATCCTGTTTCTGTCCCTTTTGAGATACAGTCTCCAGAACTGAATACAATACTCCAGGTGAGGCCTCACCAAGGATTTGTACAAGGGGATTATCACTTCCTTTTTCTTACTGGTTATTCCTCTCTATGAAGGCAGCATTCTTCTGGCTTTAGCTATCGCCTTGTCACATTAAGAACATAAGAACATAAGAAATTTCCATGCTGGGTCAGACCAAGGGACCATCAAGCCCAGCATCCTGTTTCCAACAGAGGCCAAACCAGGCCACAAGAACCTGGCAAGTACCCAAACACTAAGAAGATCCCATGCTACTGATGCAATTAATAGCAGTGGCTATTCCCTAATTAAACTTGATTAATAGCCATTAATGGACTTCTCCTCCAAGAACTTATCCAAACCTTTTTTGAACCCAGCTACACTAACTGCACTAACCACATGCTCTGGCAACACATTCCAGAACTTTATTGTGCATTGAGTGAAAAACAATTTTCTCCAATTAGTCTTAAATGTGCTACTTGCTAACTTCATGGAATGCCCCCTAGTCCTTCTATTATTCAAAAGTGTAAATAACTGATTCACATCGACTCGTTCAAGACCTCTCATGATCTTAAAGACCTCTATCATATTCCCCCTCAGCCGTCTCTTCTCCAAGCTGAACAGCCCTAACCTCTTCAGCCTTTCCTCATAGGGGAAATGTTCCATCCCTTTTATCATTTTGGTTGCCCTTCTCTATACCTTCTCCATTGCAACTATATCTTTCTTGAAATGCGGCAACCAGAATTGTACACAGTATTCAAGGTGCGGTCTCACCATGGAGCAATATAGAGGCATTATGACATTTTCCGTTTTATTAACCATTCCCTTCCTAATAATTCCTAACATTCTGTTTGCTTTTTTGCCTGCTGCAGCACACTGAGCTGACGATTTTAAAGTATTATCCACTATATGCTTAGATCTTTTTTCCTTGGTGGTAGCTCCTAATATGGAACCTAATATTGTGTAACTACAGCAAGGGTTATTTTTCCCTATATGCAACACCTTGCACTTGTCCATATTAAATTTCATTTGCCATTTGGATGCCCAGTCTTCCAGTCTTGCAAGGTCCTCCTGTAATGTATCACAGTCCGCTTGTGATTTAGCTACTCTGAATAATTTTGTGTCATCCACAAATTTGATAACCTCACTCGTATTCTTTTCCAGATCATTTATATATATATATATATATATATATATATATATATATATATATATATATATATATATATATATATATATATATATATATATATATTGAAAAGCACTGGTCCAAGTACAGATCCCCGAGGCACTCCACTGTTTACCCTTTTCCACTGAGAAAATTGACCATTTAATCCTACTCTCTGTTTCCTGTCTTTTAATCAGTTTGTAATCCACGAAAGGACATCGCCTCCTATCCCATGACTTTTTAGTTTTTGTATAAGCCTCTCATGAGGGACTTTGTCAAACGCCTTCTGAAAATCCAAATATACTACATCTACCGGTTCACCTTTATCCACATGTTTATTAACCCCTTCAAAAAAATGCAGCAGATTTGTTAGGCAAGACTTCCCTTGGGTAAATCCATGTTGACTATGTTCCATTAAACCATGTCTTTCTATAAGCTCTACAATTTTGATCTTGAGAATAGTTTCCACTATTTTTCCAGGCACTGAAGTCAGGCTCACTGGTCTATAGGTACCCGGATCACCCCTGGAGCCTTTTTTAAATATTGGGGTTACCTTGGCCACCCTCCAGTCTTCAGGTACAATGGATGATTTTAATGATAGGTTACAAATTTTAACTAATAGATCAGAAATTTCATTTTTTAGTTCCTTCAGTACCCTAGGATGCATACCATCCGGTCCAGGTGATTTGCTACTTTTTAGCTTGTCAATCTTTCCTTCTATATCTTCCAAGTTCACAGTGATTTCATTCAGTTTGTCTGACTCATCTCCCCTGAAAACCATCTCTGGAACTGGTATCTCCCCAACATCCTCATTAGTAAACATGGAAGAAAAGAATTCATTTAGCCTTTCTGCAATGGCCTTATCTTCCCTAAGAGCCCCTTTAACCCCTCGGTCATCTAATGGTCCAATTGACTCCCTCACAGGTTTCTTGCTTTGGATATATTTTAAAAAGTTTTTATTATGAGTTTTTGCATCTGTGGCCAACTTCATTTCAAAATCTCTCTTCGCCTGTCTTATCAATGTTTTACACTTAACTTGGCAATGCTTATGTTTTATCCTATTTTCTTCAGATGGATCCTTCTTCCAATTTTTGAAGGATGTTTTTTTTTGGCTAAAATAGCCTCTTTCACCTTACCTTTTAAAATTGACGGTAATCGTTTTGCCTTCTTTCTACCTTTGTTAATGTACTAGCAATATCTGGCCATGCGTTGCAGTGACAGAGTCAGGTTCTTTACCCTCCCTCCACCTTCCCCTTGCTCATTTACCTCAGTCACTCATCCTCCTCCCCCTTGGTCACTCACACCCCCTTCCCTCCCCTGTCCCCACTCCAACTCTCTCCCCTCACTCTCAACTCTCCCCTCATTCTCCCTCCCCTAACACTCACCCCCCTCATTCTCCCTCCCCTCACTGTCACCTCCCCTGCCTACTGCCTACCCTTCAGATCAGAAAACCTTTGTCTTTCTATTTCTGTGGGAACCCCCCCACCCCCAAAAAAACACCCCAATCTCAACCCTTTAAATCAAATAATAACTCCCCACCATCCTGCCCCCTCCCAAGACCTGGGAAATTAAAATTGTTGGTGCTACATGTGGTCTGTCCCTGGGTGTCTGTGCACGTTATGTAGCCAAATAGGGGAGTGCCATTGGTGCCTACATGTACCACGGCAGCCGGCTCCTCCCCAGCACTGTCTATAGTCCTATCTAGGTGACAAGTGAGGTCTGCCACCTTCGCACCAGGCAGGCAAGTTACCAGGCGGTCCTCACCTCCACCAGCTACCCTGCTATCAACATTTCTAATAATCGAATCACCAACTATGTTGGCCGGCCTAACCCTTCCCTCCTGGGCAGTAGCCCTGGGAGACTTGTCCTCAGTGCAGGAGGATAATACATCACCTGGAGAGAGGGTCCTTGCTACAGGATCACTTCCTGCTATACCAAGGTGATGTTCTCCTACTGGGAGACCTTTCTGATCCAAGGCAGCACTGGGGCTGCCAGACTGGATTTGGGACTTGGCTACTATGTCCCTGAAGGTCTCATCAATGTACCTCTCTGTCTCCCTCAGCTCCTCCAAGTCTGCTACTCTAGCCTCCAGAGATTGGACTTGTTCCCTGAGAGCCAGGAGCTCTTTGCACCGAGTGCACACATACAATCTCTCACCGGTGAGTAAAAAATCAAACATGCGACACTCAATGCAAAAGACTGGAAAGCACCCTCTTGCTGCTGGACTGCTGCCTTCATCTTAGTTTTATTGAGTTCCTAGTTTCGTTTAGGATACTAAGGGAGTTGGAATGAGAGTACTTTAAATTTACAGGTGAATTTACTAATCAGCTAGTGTCCTTCAAAGGGATGATTAAACTTTCAATAAGGGCTGATACAGTGAAATGATTTAGATGAGTCCCTGATTGACTTTTAATGAGAAATTGTCTCATGCCTAAAAATCAAGGGTTGAGTGGGTGGGAAAGACAGACACTAGAATTAACTATCACTGGCTTGCTTATTACCTCAGACATACACAAACTCTAAGGAATATATCCCTTAATTTCACCTTTCACCAAATGTTTATAAGCCCAAACATTTCTGAAAGCTATACTTACCAATCCTCTTTAACCACTGTTAAATTATTCTTCACTCAGTTAAGGGAAGGGTTTGAGATTTGTGCGCCTAATGGCGTGTGCTTCCAGTCCTCCTCTACTGCAAAGGGTGTGGGGCCTCTGGAAGCTGGGGCTGTGGACATCAATCCCTGGATCGCTTGCGGTGACTTCTGGACTCCTCTCCCGGGGGATGCTGGAAGCAGTATGCAGATGAGCCTTCCGGTCCTCCTCTACTGCAAAGGGTGCAGGGCCTTGGAAGCTGGGGCTGTGGACGTCAATCCCTGGATCGCTTTTCTCAGGGAAGTGGTGGGGAAGCAGTTGAGGGCAGAAGCTATGGCTTTTCTTTTTTGGTTTTCCTTTCTTCCTGTGGAGAAGGGCATGGGAGAATTTTTATCCTGGATGAGAATTTCTTCCAGAGTGCTTTGGAGACAGCAGGCAAAATATGAAATCTGGAATAAAAAATACTAAAGAACAAAGAACACTGGAACTGTTAGCATTGTTGATGGCAGGGGAAGGATTTTCCTTAGCTATAGATACAAATAAAAAAAAAAACACTACAAATCATAAATAACATTTGTATTGCTGACAGTGGAGAAGGGGATTTTCCTTCAGCTGCTGAAATGCATCAGGCTCAAATCAAGGAACTGTGAATTATAAATAATGTTTGTACTACTGACAGCAGAGATGGAGATTATCTCCCAGTAGCAGGGATGCAGCCAGCATCAGCCAAGAAACTGCAAACTATAAATAACGTTCATACTTTAAGCCTCTGCCCACCCTCTAACTACACACATAGATGAGAGCACTGGCAGTCCCCCTTATCACAGTGGTAGGACTAGGATAGGTGCCTCTGGAATTGGAGTGCCACAAACAGGTCTGGTTTTCAGGACATCTGCAATGAATAAGCATGAAATATATTTGCATGAAATTTAGGAAGTGCATGCAAATAAACCTCATACATATTCATTGTGGATATTGTGAAAATCAGACCTGTTTGTGGCACTACAGGATTGGAGTGTCCTATCCCTGGTTTAGCCTAAATAATGATGTTATTCTTAAAAAGGATTTCAACTATCCAGTAATCACATAAGTCAGATTTACTTATATAACTCCTCCTCTCAACTGTATTAGTAAAATAGAGAAATAAATTGTGCCAGCACAGCTAAATGTTTGCTCAGAGGAAGAGAAAAGAGAATGGATCAGACAAATCAATAATCTAAATAATGCATAAATGCAGATAAACCCACTTCAGTTCCTTTGTTTCTAGCTCTTTCTTATTACACAATTTACAACTCATTTACTCTATGTTCATAAGTATTGTTAATCTTTTATATTTTCCTACCCTTGCCCATACCAACACTCATTGTTTTTCTGTGTTGGTTTTTGTGCCTCTCTTGTAGGAAACAGCACATTGTGGGAAGAAATGCAGTCCTTATGAACATATTTATTTGCCCGTGTCACATCCTCCACAATACAAAAGACAACAATTAATGGTGATCATGATGCAGGGACTTCAGTGAAATCACAGTTACCATCCAGAACCTGAATAGTACCCTCCTCCATGTAGTGGCTGGAGTCAAGATCGTCCTGTCCAAACTCTACCACCACCACTACCACACAACATGAAAGCCCAGCAGAGAGGGAGCAGGAGTAATGTTACAAGGGCAAAGAACTATCCAAGAAGGGAAGAAGCCATCAATACCACTTTGACAGTGAAACAAAAAGGCACAGAATGTCACAACTGCCAGCCTACTGAGCCCCTTTATCTAAGTCAAGAATATCTGCCCTTTGCTGATGGTGGACAGCTTCTCCTAAAGTTGCATGGAGACAGGTGCATGAACTGTACCTGCCATGTGCAGATAGATCAGAATATGCCAGAAGATGGGGTAAATATTTATTTAATGTATTTACTTATTTAACTAAAATATTTATGTTCCACTTAATATGGAATAACCATTCTATTCTTATACCAGTTACAAATTCCTTTAACTTCACCCTCTATGCCTCTCTGCCCTCCTCTATCCTTTTTCTCTTCTCTCAGCCTCATTAATTTAAACAGTTATTTTTGTTATAATGTAACTTTTTTCCTCTGAGATCTTTCCTCTTCTTCCTTTTACACCGTTTCATGTAAACCAATGTGATGTTCCATACGAACTTCGGTATATAAAAGTGTCAAATAATTAAATAAATGAATAAATAAATAATAGTTACATTCCAAAACAATATATGTAATAAACACATGAAACTCATATAAACATTTATTAAAACAACATAATAGTTAATACATAAAACAGATAACTGCAGCTTGATATTAATATCTGACAGACTGCAATTAATTCTGGTTTGCCTCAGTAAAGAACACTGTCTTTAATTTCTTTCTAAAGCACCCGTAATCTTGCAACAGACATAATTCAACTGAAAGTGCATTCCACAAAGCCGGACATATCTCACAAAATGTCCTATAGCAAGTAACTTAAATGATCATTTCTCTAGGAGAAGGAATTATCAATAACTAAAACTATGACGCAGCTGAATGAGGGGGCAGGCTGGGACATATTATAAGAAAATTGAAGTGGTTCCTCTTCTCTGAGTGTCTTAAATATGAAGGTCAAGATTTTAATATCACACTATGGACCACTGGCAACCAACATAAATCTTTAAGACCTGGAAAAATGTACTTTTGAATGGGACATCCTGAGATGAGCCTGGCAGCTACATTTAATAAGAGCAGGAGTGCCTTATTCTGCCCTCTAGGAGGACCCAAACAATAATGAGTTAATGTAAATACATTATACAAAGGCTTGAATCACCATCTGAAAATAGCTTCTGGCCAAGATGTACATTGATGGACCTTCCTAAGTTTAAAAATTCCCACCTTAATTTTTATCTGTGCCCATGGAAAAACAATTGCCAATCTTAACTCCTAGGTTCCTAACCACATTTGAAAAGGATATAGATACCCCATCAAATGTTAAGCTCAGATCTAGATTGGAATAGGGGAATGAGAAATCCACAAAGCCACAGTTTTTGCAATATTTATTGCCAGGCCATTTCCCTCATCTAGTTATTCACCACATGAATGCACAACAGAATGCAATCAAAGGTAGCAACCAATGAGTCAACAACTATCATCAGCATAGATTTTTAAAAAGTTCCCCAGATTGGTCAATACCTCACACAGCAGCTGTAAATAGATGTTAATGAAAACAGAAGAGATGACTGATCCCTCAGAAACCTCCAAAGTAACCACCTTCTAAGAGGACTGATGTAGACCCAGATGGAGTTTTGATGCCAATGTGATAAAAATGACCCAAACCAACATGGGATATTGCTTCCAATTCACAACTCGGTGAATCTCATTGGTAATCTGGCATGTATGGCAATATCAAGGTTAAGCATAGTATCACTACAGGGTGCCTCTTGTTCAAGTCCCTCAGGATAAAGGCTGAAATGGAGATCTGAAGGGTCTCCATACTATTCCCTATCCAGAATCTGCTCTGATGTAGACTAAGGTCTTTGCCCTCTAAGAAAGTCTTTTAATTATGCAAGTGTAACCAGGGAAAATTTCCAGCTATCAAGCCCTGGTAATAGACTTGAGGTACAGTTAGAGAAAGGAATTAGGGGGAGGATCCATTCTGTGACAGCCCTCCCAGTGGCGGGGCTGAAATGGATATCCCCTGCAGGAGACGTTTTAGCAGAGCTCTGAAAAGGGCTGTGGGGGCAGTCTATGTTGGAAGTTAGAGAGAGAGGTTGGAATTTTTCCTAAGTTACTTTTTGGCCTACTTGTAGCCTTGGAAAGCCTCTAAGACCCTCCAGGGTGGGTTTGGAGTACACTGCTATACTTTCCAACTAAGGTACAGAATGTTTTATCCAGGGACTGAGTTAGATTTTGGATTTTTGAATAAAGGAGTACTGCTGAAGGCCTGGGCCTTTCTAAGGCTCAAGGAGAAGAGAACCCTGAGTTAAAATGCCTAGGTTTAGAGAAGATATGCCCCAGAAATGGTGGTGATGGCCTGTTGCAGAGGACCTCCAAAGTTATCTATTTTGGGAAACAAGACAATCATTTTTATCAAGATCTGGGAAGAAGTGATTTTTCTGCCCCTCTTCCTACCGATCAGTAGATCTGAAGTTCCATCCAGAATCCCTTCTACCAGGGGTTCACCTCCAGAGAAGATACCACTAACTGTGAGTAACTATCAGTTTACTAGGGAGGACACCAACTCAGATTCTTCATATACTCTGGGGGTAGAGACACTAAATCTCTGTGCCCAGATAAGATTTTTGCCATCTGGAGAGGTTCCCATCCACCAAAGAGTCCGTAACCTGAGGCATCTACTGTTCCACTTAACCCAAGACAGCAGCTTGATTCTCTGACCCTAATACAAGACTCTTGCACAGATAAAGGATACACAATTTGTAACAGAAAATAAAGAAAAGAGAGAACTGTGGAGCTGGAAACATTTATTCATGCCTTTCAACCACACTGTTCACAGTAAAGTATTATTTTTGGATACTAAATCTGTTGTCCCTGTGTCTCATTTAGCACCAAGCACACAGTACCAAGTGTAAAAATTCACTTAATACAGGGAATTCAGCCTAGGAAGTTAGTCACCCCACACTAGGACCTTAGAGGATTCCTTTCTATCCCTAGTCAAAAGGACCTGCACCTCGGGACAGGAAGAGTCAGATCAGCTAGCCAGAATCCATGCCCCATAGAGCAGATAAATAACTTTATGTCCCCACCCATGCTGGGCTTGCACACCAGGTTAGGGTTACACAAGAACAAGTTTTTCCAAAACCTTTCCAATTGTGGGAAGTTTGAAATGGGTCTACAACTAAAGAACTACAATAGAAGGAACAGTCTTTTCTTAAGCATGGGCTGGACACAGACTGCTTTAAAGTATCGGGTACTATTCTTTCTACCCATGAAGAGATTATCTCTATAAAATTGCAATTACCTCTATAAAATTAGGGCCCAGACTAAAACAAACTCAAAAGGATAAGGCTCCAGGGGGCAAAATGAGAACATTTGTTGACCCAATTCAGTTGCTACTTCAGACTTGGAGACCTCCAGAAATTTGTCCCAGAGAACCTGGGATTCCCCTGAGCCAAAGACTGGTGCAGTTTGCCTTGCTACATTTAAATTAGCCTGTAAATTAGAAAACTTTTTATGGCAACAATTAGCAAAATCCTTACAGTCAAAATGCTCAATAGAAAATGGGAACATGGAAGAGTTAAAGAGCAAATTGATCAGGTTATACAGCTCTTGTGGCTGATTAAAATAACTTTGAAGATGACTTACATAACACAGTAATGACAACTGAAAAGGACATGATGGTCCATCCAGTCTGCCCAGGAAGCTTCTTTTGGTAGTATCTGCCGCTCCATGCAGGACACCCCAGTGTTTCTCTCAAGGTTACTAACTGCTGCTCCGTGCAGTTACCCCCAAGCCTTATGATAAGTTTAGTAATATTGTAATCAATCAAAGCCAAGCAACTGTCAAACATTTAAATTACTGCTAGCAATAATTTGGGGGGTGAGGAACCTTTTTGGTATTCAGATAATGCAGTTATCCCAAGTCCCAAAGAAAAGGCCAAGTCCCAAAGATAATGCTTTGGGACTTGGCCTTTTCTCTTATGTCCGCATGTCTACACCCCAGAACGTAAAGGTAAGGGCCCATGTTGGTTGTTATCTGTATCCAATTGCAGTTGTGGCAAAAGTATCAAAGCTATTGTTTGAGGGTAGTAACCCCATGCCTTCTGCTAAGGGTAGTAACTGCCAGCTCATGCAGGTTATCCTCATGCACCCTCTTCTTCGTAACAGTGTGTTAGCCTTTAGGGATTCACAGTGTTTATCCTATGCCCTTTGACTTTGTTGTCTGTTATCTTCTTCACCACCTCATCTGTAAGGGAAATCTGAGCATTAACCACCCTTTCTGTGAAGAAATATTTCCTGACATAGTTTCTGAGTTGTCTCCCCCTTGAGTTTCATTTCATGACATAGAAACATAGAAACACAGAAACATAGAAATGATGGTAGAAAAAGATGAAATGGTCCATCCAGTCTGTCCAGCAAGCTTATGGTAATATCTGCCACACTGTCAGATCACCCCCATACTTAGCAGTTTCGCAGACTGTAAATGTCAGGGCTCTTGTTTATTGTTGTCTGAGTCCAACTCCATGTTATCTCTTGCCATTGATGCAGAGAGTAATGTTGGAGCTGCATCAACAGTATCAGGATTATTCCGTAAAGGTATTAACAGCCACATCAGCAAGTTACCCCCATGCTTGTTTCCCCAAACAGTAAAATTCAGGGTCCTTGTTGGTTACTGTCTGAATTCAATTCCTCTTTTCCTCTTTTCCTCCTGCCATTGAAGCAGAGAGCAATGATGAAGTTGCATCAACAGTATGAAGGATTATTGGTTAAGGATAGTAATTACCACATCAGCAAGTTACCCAAAACACTTTTTTCTTCATTTCCATCCTCTAGTCTTTAGGGATCCACAGTTTTTATCCCATCTGCCTTTGAAATCTTTCACTGTTCTTGTCTTCACCACCTCCTCCAGAAGGGCATTCCAAGCATCCACCACCATCTCTGTGAAGAAATATTTCCTGCCGTTGGTTCTGAGTCTTCCTCCCTGGAGTTTCATTTCATGACCCCTAGTTCTACTGATTTCTTTCAAACAGAAAAGGTTTGTTGATTGTGCATCATTAAAACATTTCAGGTATTTTAAGGACTGTAACATATCTCCCCTGCATATCCTATCTTCCAGGGTATACATATTTAGGTACTTCAACATCTCCTCATAAGTCATTTGATGGAGACCACCCACCATGTTGGTCACCCTTCTCTGGATCACCTCCATCCTGTTTCTGTCCCTTTTAAGATACGGACACCAAATATGAACATAGTACTTCAGGTATGGCCTCACCAAGGACCTGTGCAAGGGGATTATCACCTCCTTTTTCTTATTGGTTATTCCTCTCTCTGTGCAGCCCAGCATTCTTTTGGCTTTAGCTATTGCCTTGTCACACTGCTTCACCATCTTCAGATCGCTGGACACTATCACCCCAAGGTCTCTCACTTGGTATGTGTACAACAGTCTCCCCCCCCCCCACTCCATCACATACAGTTCTTTTGGATTATCACACCCCAGATGCATGACTCTGCATGTCTTGGCATTGAATTCCAGTTGCATATCTTTGACCACTGTTCAAACTTCCTTAAATCACATCTCATTCTCTCTACTATTTCTGGAGTGTCCAGTCTGTGGCAAATCTTAGTATCATCCACAAATAGACAAACTTTACCTTGCATCCCTTATGCAATGTTGCTCGCAAATATATTGAACAGAACCAGTCCCAACACCTATCCTTGTGGCACTCCATTTAACATTGTTCTTTCTTCAGAGTAGGTTCCATTTAACATTATACGTGCTCTTCTATACATCAACCAGTTTATAATCCATGCCACCACCTTGGCGCTCACTCTCAAGCTTTTCATTTTATTCATAAGCCTCCTGTGTGGGACCATATCAAAAGTTTTGATGAAATCCAAGTAGATCACATTGAGTGCTCTTCCTTGATCCAATACTTTAGTCATCCAATCAAAAAAATTCAATCATGGGGGAGAGAGAGAGAATTCAGGGCAGGAAAACTGCCTCGTTTACCTGATGAGACATTTCCTTTTCTTCATTGACTGTGTCTCCTTTGCAACCGGGGGTCAGGGCGTGACCCTAGCTCCAACGGAGAGTGTCCACTGCTGATGACATCACGGGCTGGAAGGCCTTAAAAGAAACATCCCCAGCAGTGAAAACTCGGGGAGAGAGAGAGAATTCAGGGCAGGAAAACTGCCTCGTTTACCTGGTGAGACATTTCCTTTTCTTCATTGACTGTGTCTCCTTTGCAACCGGGGGTGAGGGCGTGATCCTAGCCCCAATGGAGAGTGTCCACTGCTGATGACATCACGGGCTGGAAGGCCTTAAAAGAAATGCCCCGAGCGGCGTGCTGCTGAAGCCATGTGCGTCAAAGGGGCGTGCAGCTTAGCAGCAATTTGTCATGTGGAAATACTATTTACCATTTAAAAGAACTTCAACAAAGTGAGTAAACAGTTTTGTTTGCCTGTAACTCTCCCTAAAACTCTCCTCTCCCTCCTGACCAGGAGATAACAAGAGTACTCTCTCAGAGAAACATAAAAGAGGTGATTTATTTGTTACCTATTTTACCATATGCCTCATACAAAAAGAAAGGCACGGGTGAGGGAGGCTACTACTTTGTCTCCCTTCCCCATACCATCACAGCCTCATATTGAGTCCTTTTTTATGATGCAAGCCACTTCTCCACCGGTGGAGGGTGCCGCAGGGGATGTCACTATAGAGCGAAATGTGGCCCCCAGGACAGAGGTCATCTCTTTGAATCCCAGCACTCCTTGTACCCTTCCCCACCAACTAAAAATCTAACAAATATTACAAGACCTATCTTGTTAGATGAGAGTCTTAATAATTCAATTATTGAAAAGGGAAAGGAGGACCTTGCTGTGGGGGGCAAAGAGGATCATAAGTCTGAGTTTGACTTAATACTTCCTTCAGTGGCACCGATTACCCTACAAACCTTGTGGATGGCAATTAAATCTTTGGAAAAGGCAATTATAAATTTAACCCAGTCAATGTGTGATTATCAAAAGAGAGTTTTGGACTTGGAAAATGCAAATATTTCTAGTAAGAGCAAAATAGATGAAACTGTGACGCGATTAGATAATGTAGAGTCTTTACAATCAAATTTGGTTAAAACTGAAATGATAAATGTAAAGAAGTTAGAATATATTGAGAATGCATTGAAATACCCTAATTTAAGAATTCTAAATTTTCCTATTCAAAATCTAATATCAGCTAAAGATATGTTTGTAGATTATCTACAGAATATTAGAGATGTGAATCGTGTGATCGATAGTCTTAACGATCGATTTTGGCTGGGGGGGAGGGAATCTGATTGTCGCGGTTTTGTTTTTTTAAAAATCGTTTAAATCGTAAATTGGGGGAGGGCGGGAAAACCGGCACACTATAACAACCCTAAAACCCACCCCGACCCTTTAAAATAAATCCCCCACCCTCCAGAACCCCCCCAAAATGTTTTAAATTACCTGGGGTCCAGTGGGGGGGTCCCGGTGTGATCTTCCACTCTCGGGCCACAGCTGAGTTAATAGAAATGGCGCCGGCGAAATTTTGGTTCCTGTCCCCCGACGTCACGAGTGCAGGAGATCTCTCCAAGACCCCCGCTGGACCCCCAGGGACTTTGGCCAGCTTGGGGGGGCCTCCTGACCCCCACAAGACTTGCCAAAAGTCCAGCGGGGTTCCGGGAGCAACCTCCTGCACTCGGGTCGTATTGCCGTATTGCAAAATGGGGCCCTCCATACGGCCATATGGCCGGCGCCATTTTGCAATACGGCCCGAGTGCAGGCGGTCGCTCCCGGACCCCCGCTGGACTTTTGGAAAGTCTTGTGGGGGTCAGGAGGGCCCCCCCAAGCTGGCCAAAAGTCCCTGGGGGTCCAGCGGGTGTCCGGGAGCGATCTCCTGCGCTCGTGACGTCGGGGGACAGGAACCAAAATGGTGCCGGCGCTACCTTTGCCCTGTCATATGACAGGGCAAAGGTAGCGCCGGCGCCATTTCTATTAACGCAGCTGTGGCCCGAGAGTGGAAGATCACACCGGGACCCCCCACTGGACCCCAGGTAATTTAAAACATTTTGGGGGGGTTCGGGAGGGTGGGGGATTTATTTTAAACGGTCGGGTGGGTTTTAGGGTTGTTTTAGTGTGCTGGTTTTCCTGCCCTCCCCCTTCCCCTCCCCCACCCCCGATTTACAATTTTTGACGATAAATCGGGGGAATTCCTATTGTATCGTGCCTCTCACGATTTTTGACGATTTAAAATATATCGGACCATATTTTAAATCGTCAAAAAACGATTCACATCCCTACAGAATATATTAAAAATGCCACAACAGGCAATACCAGCTATAGCTAAGATATTTTATATAACAAAAAGGGGGAAGACTGAGAATCAATTAGAATTTCCACAAGTAGAGGAATTGAACCTGACGGAGGTATTGGAAACCTCCATGAGTACTGAGATTAGATCACAATCCACTTTGTACAATTTTTATTTCAATCTGAAAGAGATACAGTCTTAAAGATGTTTCTGAGACATCGAGGAGAGAAATTCTATGGACAGCAGATTTGGATTTACCCAGATTTAGCCAGAAGTACCCAAATAAGAAGAAAATAATTTTTGAAATTTAAATCTGATCTATCAGCTAGGGGTGCCAGATTTATGCTCAGATATCCATGCAGATGTGAGTAGAGATGTGAATCGTATCCTCGATCGTCTTAACGATCGATTTCGGCTGGGAGGGGGAGGGAATCGTATTGTTGCCGTTTGGGTGTGTAAAGTATCGTGAAAATCATTAAAATCGTGAGCCGGCACACTAAAACCCCCTAAAACCCACCCCGACCCTTTAAATTAAATCCCCCACCCTCCCGAACCCCCCCCCCCCAAATGCTTTAAATTACCTGGGGATCCAGCGGCGGTCCGGAACGGCGGCGGTCTTATTTCTTGCTCTACTTAATTTTTTCCCTAATATATTTCATTAGCTTAGCTCCAGCTGAGTTTGCCCAAAGGTGGCTAACTGCACTGTTTGTGTAAGACAGGTTTA
The DNA here is from genome assembly GCF_901001135.1 of Rhinatrema bivittatum. Lineage (NCBI taxonomy): Eukaryota > Metazoa > Chordata > Amphibia > Gymnophiona > Rhinatrematidae > Rhinatrema > Rhinatrema bivittatum. The sequence goes on along the minus strand of NW_021821449.1, from coordinate 42,830 downwards.
TCCAACTCCCATGTCCCGCTTCTCTTAAGGAAATCAAAGCTGCATCTGTGCTTTAAATTACCTGGGGATCCAGCGACGGTCCGGAACGGCGGCGGTCCAGAACAGCCTCCTGCAATTGAATCGTGTTGTCTTCAGCCGGCGCCATTTTCCAAAATGGCGGCGCAAAATGGCGGCGGCCATAGACCAACACGATTCGACTGCAGGTCATTCTGGACCCCCGCTGGACTTTTGGCAAGTCTTGTGGGGGTCAGGAGGCCCCCCCCCCCAAGCTGGCCAAAAGTTCCTGGGGGTCCAGCGGGGGTCCGGGAGCGATTTCCTGCCGCAAATCGTTTTCCGTACGGAAAATGGCGCCGGCAGGAGATCGACTGCAGGAGGTCATTCAGCGGGGGTTCCGGACCGCAGCTGAACGACCTCCTGCAGTCGATCTCCTGCCGGCGCCATTTTCCGTACGGAAAACGATTCGCGGCAGGAAATCGCTCCCGGACCCCCGCTGGACCCCCAGGAAATTTTGGCCAGCTTGGGGGGGCCTTCTGACCCCCACAAGACTTGGCAAAAGTCCAGCGGGGGTCTGGAACGACCTCCTGCAGTCGAATTGTGTTGGTCTATGGCCATTGCCATTTTGCGCCGCCATTTTGGAAAATGTCGCCGGCTGAAGACAACACGATTCAATTGAGGGGGCCGTTCCGGACCGCCGCCGTTCCGGATCGCCGCTGGATCCCCAGGTAATTTAAAACATTTGGGGGGGGGGGGGTTCGGGAGGGTGGGGGATTTAATTTAAAGGGTCGGGGGTGGGTTTTAGGGGGTTTTAGTGTGCCGGTTTTCCTGCCCTCCCCCTTCCCCCGATTTATGATTTTTTGACGATAAATCAGGGGAATTGGTATTGTATCGTGGCCCTAACAATTTTTGACAATTTAAAATATATCGGACGATATTTTAAATCGTCAAAAAACGATTCACATCCCTAGATGTGAGTTAGTATATAAAGAACATAAATATGTATTCTTGGAGATTTCTAGTCTTCACTCTTTTTTAGATTCTCACCCCATAGACGCAGCTAATGGTTAGGAGTAATCTAAGGATAGTGGCTATTATCTCTGAGAATAAGAGGTAGGGGAATTTACCCCACTAAGTTTCTTTTTTTAATTTGTTTCTTTTCGTTGAAATCGCTCAATACTTTATTGTCTCCTGGATTACTTTAGAGATGATAGATATTGACTAATAATATATGAAAAATAAGAAATTCTTGTTCAATTATGATATCATATGTATGTATTATAATGTTTAGTTATTATATTTGTGAAAATTCATAAATAAAAAAGAATAAAAAAAATCAATCATATTTGTCTGACAGGACTTCTATCTGATTAACATCAAGCTAGGTTGAGAGAACATTGTACAAATCTCATCTTTGGGTGAATTTCCTCACTCCGAAGGTCATCAAATCTTCACAAGAGAGCACTGTTCTGTTCGTACATCTCACTTTGAATGTCAAAGTGGCCCCCTAACCCCTACACTAATACTTAAACCTCACCTCGAATGACTAGGTGGGTCTCCCATAGAGATGTAAATACCTATCTAGATTGAAGGCATCATGGCTAGGCAGTCTCTCTCTCTCTCTCTCTCCCCCCCCCCCCCCCCCCCCCCGCTTAAACATAGGAAATACATCAATTCTGGCACTTATTGCAAAGTGTGGAAAAGATAGTGCTTTGACAAGTATTAGTGCAAATCGTGATAAACTGCCTATTACCATAAAGCACACCCCTTTTCCTATCACATGCAATATTTAGTGCATTTTGATAAATCCAGGCCTAAGGGAAGTATATGGGAGACTGGTATATAAAGTCTTGCAGTAATCTAGTGATATGATGATCAAGGATTACATGATTCTTCTGAAATATTGGGGTTCTAGTAACAGTGTAAAATTACATAAGAGATGAAGTTTGTAGAAAGAAAAACAGATAATTTTTTTACATGAACATGCATTGAAAGGGTGGAATCAAGCTGGATACCTAGATAACATGCAGGGTACAACATAATTCACATTGATCAAATAAAATGTATCATAGTACCTAGAATCTAGTCTATAAAGCCTAAGATGAAAAATGCTTTTGTACATTGTAAATAATCACTATAATTACTATAATTAATTTACAAGACACCTGCAATCTAATGTGCTCTATAATTTTATAAAAATATAACCAAACAGGCAATGGAGAAACTTAATTGTTTATAAACAATAGTGTAAAACCAGTAACTATATTTAATCTATAATTTAACTCATTAAAGTGTTTCTGTAGTACATATTATGATTTCCAACTAAATAGATGAGTAATGTTGTGAATCTCCTGGAACCAAGCATTTGGATTTCTAAAGACCAAGTGAGAGTAACATTTTCACCACAAATGCAAAACAAATGTTATCATTATCAATATTTATTATTATGTCTTAAGTTTAGACCAGAAGCTAGTAGCAAATTGAGTATCATTAGCTGTTTAGCTAGGAACTATCTGGAAAGTTCTGAATGTAGGATAGCAGTTGCAATGTTTAAGGGAATAATTACTGTAATGATGAATTATATGCAGAGATTAAGCAGTATCAGTGGATAGCTTTGGGCTGTACAGTACAGAAGGAAAAACAATAATACAACTATTGTAAGTTATTCAGGGAGCCAAATATAAAAGGAATCACATGCAAATATGTTCTTTTATTTACGTAAGAACATAAGATAATAAGATAAGCCATACTGGGTCAGACCAAGGGTCCATCAAGCCCGGTATCCTGTTTTCAACTGTGGCTAATCCAATTCACAAGTACCAGGCAATTACCCAAACATTAGATAAATCACAAGCTATTATTGCTTATTAATTACCATAATAGCAGTTTATGGATTTTTCCTTTAGGAATTTATCCAAACCTTTTTTAAACTCAGTTACACTATCTGCTGTAACCACATCCTCTGGCAATGAATTCCAGAGCTTAAATATGCACTGATTGAAAAAGAATTATCTTTGATTTGTTTTAAATGAGCTACTTGCTAACTTCATGGAATGCCCCCTTGGCCTTCTATTATATGAGTGTTGTGTCCGTCGGTCTTCAATAGCTTTACCTTGCCTACCTCTCTCTACTTGCGGTTCCTCCTGCTCACCTTGGACTGATGGCTGCCGTGGCATCTGCTTGCCATTCTCTCCGGTGTCCCCGGACCGGCTTTGGTGCTGCCTCCCGCCATTCTCCTTCAAGGTACCTCTAGGGCGCACACGCGCACACTGCCCTCATCTTTAACTTCACGTTGACGTGAACCTCAGGGACGTCCCCATGTTCTGACATCATGACTCCAGGGTATATCTGCCTACAGTATTTGCTATCTCATTGAGTTAGCATCACGATTCGTACGGATGGGATTTTCTCTCCATTCCTAAGCTACTCTGCCACTCTAGCTCTAACTGGAACACTTACTACCCTTCGGGCTCGCTAATGAGGTACCCGCTCCTCGGGGGTCTCTCTGCTTCTTTCAGGTGCTTTCAGGAAACCGGTACTCGCTCCTCGAGGGCCCATGTTCCCTGTGTCGCTGCCTGCAACCTCTACACTTCTACTTGGAAGAACTACCTTACAGTCACCATCATGAGTACAGAAGACAACTCTCTCCACAGTACTGCTTCGCCAGAATCAGGTACTCGCTCCTTGAGGGCCTGCTCTCTGCTCCAGTGCCAGATCTCTCATCTAGTGGAATCTCTGCTAGTGAGTACAAACACACTTAGTCTCTCTGCTCTAAGGGATCAGGTACTCGATCATCGAGGGCCTGCTCTCCCTGTCTCGGAGCTCTCCTATTTCTATTTAGGACTCTGTATGCTAACCTTATTGTGAGCTCATAACTCTCAGTCTCCACTACAGCACTGCTCTACAGAGGATCCACTGTTCCAGCGTTCTGTGAGAGACACGCCCAACCGGGCTGTACAACCACTACTCACTACTGCCACCTCTGGTGGTTCCATAAACTGTTTAATAAAAGATTCAAATCTGTGTTTGTCTGTCCGGAGTTTAGCCTGACACTGTGGTCCCTCACGGGACTGCCCCCTGTGGGTATGGTCAGCTGCCACAGTGTCCAAGGATCCACCTAAACACCATTAACCATAACAATGAGACAGTAAATAACCAATTTATATTAACTTGTTCATGTCCTTTCTAGGGATGTGAATCGTGTCCTCGATCGTCTTAACGATCGATTTCGGCTGGGAGGGGGAGGGAATCGTATTGTTGCCGTTTGGGGGGGTAAAATATCGTGAAAAATCGTTAAAAATCGAAAAATCGAAAAACCGGCACATTAAAACCCCCTAAAACCCACCCCCGACCCTTTAAATTAAATCCCCCACCTCCCGAACCCCCCCCAAATAACTTAAATAACCTGCGGGTCGTTAAAAATCGAAAAATCGAAAAACCGGCACATTAAAACCCCCTAAAACCCACCCCCGACCCTTTAAATTAAATCCCCCACCCTCCCGAACCCCCCCCCAATAACTTAAATAACCTGCGGGTCCAGCGGCGGTCCGGAACGGCAGCGGTCCGGAACGGGCTCCTGCTCCTGAATCTTGTCGTCTTCAGCCGGCGCCATTTTCCAAAATGGCGCCGAAAAATGGCGGCGGCCATAGACGAAAAAGATTGGACGGCAGGAGGTCCTTCCGGACCCCCGCTGGACTTTTGGCAAGTCTCGTGGGGGTCAGGAGGCCCCCCACAAGCTGGCCAAAAGTTCCTGGAGGTCCAGCGGGGGTCAGGGAGCGATTTCCCGCCGCAAATCGTTTTCGTACGGAAAATGGCGCCGGCAGGAGATCGACTGCAGGAGGTCGTTCAGCGAGGCGCCGGAACTCTCGCTGAACGACCTCCTGCAGTCGATCTCCTGCCGGCGCCATTTTCCGTACGAAAACGATTCGCGGCGGGAAATCGCTCCCTGACCCCCGCTGGACCTCCAGGAACTTTTGGCCAGCTTCTGGGGGGCCTCCTGACCCCCACGAGACTTGCCAAAAGTCCAGCGGGGGTCCGGAAGGACCTCCTGCCGTCCAATCTTTTTCGTCTATGGCCGCCGCCATTTTTCGGCGCCATTTTGGAAAATGGCGCCGGCTGAAGACGACAAGATTCAGGAGCAGGAGCCCGTTCCGGACCGCTGCCGTTCCGGACCGCCGCTGGACCCGCAGGTTATTTAAGTTATTGGGGGGGGGTTCGGGAGGGTGGGGGATTTAATTTAAAGGGTCGGGGGTGGGTTTTAGGGGGTTTTAGTGTGCCGGCTCACGATTCTAACGATTTATAACGATAAATCGTTAGAATCTGTATTGTATTGTGTTCCATAACGGTTTAAGACGATATTAAAATTATCGGACGATAATTTTAATCGTCCTAAAACGATTCACATCCCTAGTCCTTTCATTATTTTGTTGACTTCAATCATATCCCCCTTCAGTCGTCTCTTCTCTAAACTGAACAGCCTTAACATTTTTAGCCTTTCCTCATAGGGCAGCTGTTCCATGTCTCTTATCATTTTGGTCTCCCTTCTCTGAACTTTCTCCAGTGCAGCTATATCCTTTTAGAGATGGGGTGACAAGAATTGCACACACACACACACACAGGCTTCCCACTCCCATGTTCTATCTTACATATACAGGCTTCTCACTCCCATGCTGTGTCTCACACACACCTGTTTCTCACTCCTATGCTAGCTCTCTCCACATGCACAGGCTTCTCTGTGGGATAGGAGTTTTGCTTTCCAGGCTGTTGGAAAACCACGTCATGGGATGGGAAACTCCATTGCCATTTCTAACTGGTTTTTTCCTTAAACCTACTCTTAGTATAAAGAAAATGTTTGCTCCGACCGCAGCATATGAACAGCCCCCAGCTAACAGGAAGTCAGCAGGAAACATCTAGTGCAAGCTTTTCTGCAGCCCCAGAATAGCTCATGACCTACTTGCTTTTCACACCTAGATAATTTAATACAAATGCCCATGACCAGCTAATGACCTCCCCCCTCCCTGCCTGAAGACTGACCGCTTGCACCTACTGCCCACTTGCACCCACGTAGTAAAAGGTCAGCATAAACATTTATGTGGAAATATTGTAGCAGTAAATATGTGACGTATGTAATAATTTTACAATAAAAAAGGGGCTGCCCAAAAAGCTGGGAGCACGCTTCACCCTGAAGACCGTCTGAGGTGTTTTCATTGCGACATGTGGTGAGCCCGACGTGATCTAAGTCTTGATCCAAGGAGTGACCCGAGACGTGACAACTCCCTGCCCATCCGGCTGGACAGAAAGCCTAGATGCGCATCGTAAAACAGCAAAACTCGCTCCCACAAACGTAAGTATTTTTCTCTCAGCGAGTTTGCTCCCACCAACAGACCCGTCGTAAGTATTTATTCAGCGAGTTTGTTCCCAAACATTCGTGAGTATGGGAGATAGCATTTCAATTCAGCATAGAAGTCATGCGGAAGAATTGAAAATATTAGTGAAGAATCATTATTTAGTCACCAAGGGAGAAAGGGTACATATCAAATTGGGGGATATGGAAAAATTGATGAAAGAAATAGTTTGTCGTTGTCCCTGGTACCCCGAATCAGGAACTCTAAATGTAGAAGATTGGATCCAGATAGGTAATAGTCTGCATACATATCCACGAGCTCCTTTAAAGCAGTTATTGCTCTGGAAAAAATGTACAGAGACTTTAGAACACATCAGGACTAAAAATATCAAGGCACCACTTTTAGTTCATGCGTCCTTAGACACAGACAGTAAAGAAACAGACAGACTGTCCGTCAGCACAGCTAGTACACACACTCATCCCTTACCAGATTTGCAAAATCCCTCAGGAACAGCAACTTCGCTGTATCCTCAGCTTCCCATGCCAGAACCCATGACGCAGCCCATTCAGACTTCCCAGTTTGATTCAGAAAAACAGCTCCTAGGCACAATTGAACCACAACCTGGCCAGTGTGGTCCAATTTGCAAAGAAAATCTTACAGGAGAAGAATTATTAGAAGGACTTCAAGTCTTTCTCAGTAGAGAAAGGACAAATGAACTAGGGAGGACAGTATATGAATCCATAGAACATCTGGGAACACACACTCACAAGGCACAGTCCCCAACCACGGCTCCCGTGGTTTCCTCTGCGTTCATCTCAGAGAAAAAACCTCAGGAAGCTAAAGACACTGAAATCAGAGAAGCTAGTCTCTCTCCGCCTTACCCTAAAGCTCTTTCACCACCCATAAATTCCCTGTATCCTGAACTGTCACTGCCTCCTGACCTTCCTGAATTGTCACTGATTCCTGAACCTCCTGACCTGTCACCTAACCCTTGCCTCCAATCCATGCCTATTTTCCTTGAGAATAATGAGAAAGACACGGAGAGTAAGGAGGAAGTTGAAAAAGTCACTGTAGCTTCAGCTGTCGCTGGTCCTCCAGCAGCACAAGTTGCCAAATTAGAACGTTCATTTTTTTATGTCACCATTTGGGTTGATTCATTTCATGGATGGACGCTTGCCTTAAGCCCACAAAAAAGAGTTTGTCCTCTGGACGGATCTCTGACAGCATTTGAATTGAATACCGCCCGGAATGCCGTACGCAGTAAAAATGCTCCCAGGTCTTCCAAGAAATTAGCATATATGACCTTGGGCCAGGCATTCCTAATATTGCAGCAACATTATAATCAAAAAAGGTTCCAACGTGAGAGAAATGATTTAATAAGACAGTACAATGCTCTATTGGAAACCAGAATAAACAAAACATACGTATTTAAAGCACATTTCCCTACAGGAAATGATAGGGGCCCCTCGCACATCAAAAAAGATTCAATGTATGTTACAACTGTGTTGAAATTTGGCCAAGACACTATAAATTTCATGTGAAATGTTTCCCTTTTCACAAAGTTAAATCGGACCAAAATTAAAATGACCTCGTGATTCTGAACCTTATATTTCATAGCTATTGATTACATTAATAGTGCACAGAATTAGTTTTGTTTAGGATAAAGTAGATTAGGATAAAATCTGACTATTGATTCATTGAATGGAGTTCTCTTTCCTCTGTTTATTTTTCTCTTGAGAAACACACTGTCTTTCTGTTGTTAACTCATGTGGGGGAGGGAGAACTTTTGAAAATAAAAAAACTGAACTTAGTACTGCAGTTTATCTCTCTAATTCTGTATTTGTATATATCTCTGATATACTGAATTGAGGTTACTGACAAAGACATTTCCTAGTGTTAAAATTTACGATCAGTGCTGAACGGAAGTAAGTTTTGTGGTGACAGGCACAGCACTGCTTATAGAAGTACTTTTGTCAGTGACTTGTGCGGCGAACGGAAATAAGAAAAAAAAAGTTACTTTTGTTTAAACGGAGCATATTCCAGCTCTACTCATTTGATAATTAACTGTTTGATGTTTAAGTTCTAATTATTCTAATTACTTAGTATTGCACATTATACTTCAGCTCAGAATCTTATTGCTTAAATTTATTCTAGGTTAACATCTATAAAGTGATGATAGTGCATCCACTAGGAGGCACTGTGTTATTCTACCAAATGTTACTACCAGATATACCATATTGTTTTTTTGTTATCTTAATAACTCTTTGAATACTCGTTTTATTTCAGGAAACTTCAGTTTTATTTTCTTTTTCTAAATTTTATTCAGAATTCTGAACTTTTATTTTTTGCTCATGGAGGTTGCTACATCTAAACCAATCCCTCCCAAGTCTTTTCTTGCAAATCCAAATTGATTTTATTAAATGGTATAATAGAATTAATTCTCCAAGGTTCAAAATGTAACAATTTCACTTTAATCATTGCCTTAATAATTTTTTGCTGAGTGCTAGATTTTAATATTTTCCAGATTGACAGTCTTCCTGTCATGAGACATGTGAAGATGAACGCTTTACTTTGCAGCTTCTTTTAACAATTTTTTCAAACATTTCTTACACATCCTTTTGATTTTTGATCTTTGATCTAATTTATTTCTGTTACATCTTGCTATGACACTTAAGCTGATGCTTCATTGTTTTTACTCATAAAGTGGAAAAACATTATATAAGATTAGTAATAGTAGAATTATAGCCATAATGAAATGTCATTAATTAATCTGAATTTCAGTTTTTTCCCTATATTAGGTACCCGACGCTACAAGAAACACATATCACAATTTAAGCCTTGATGAATGAAAAATTGATACACCTTGCTGTAAGATTGACTATGACATCATTAAATTTTATTAATCTTGCTGCAGCAGTCAGCGCAAAAAGCAGAACTAGCTGCAGTCATTCTACCCTTGCAATTTTTATCAATGCTAATTTCAACATTATTTCTGATAGCCAGTATGTTTGTAATGTTGCTTCTTCTCTTCCTGGAGCATAAACACAGACAAACAGAAAGCGGGAAATGCCATGCCATTGGACTTTGCCATTGGTCTTCCCCCCAAAACACTTTAAATCATCTAAATATATCAACTTCAAATCAGACCACAGTCGCGAATAATCATTATAGGACTAAAGTTAGTCACCCACAACCGTCAGTTTTGTATTGCCTAATACTGTCTGGCATGGTCCCGTTCCCGGGCATGCTACTGTGCTTTCTTTCACAGGTCCAATTTGGGTGCCAATCCATTGTATGAAGCCGTGGAAAGATGGAAAGGTGTCCGGATCCACAAAACCTGATCCCAAACTTCTCCCTGAGCCTCCACAATCCACAGACGGTCAGAGACCGGACTCCCCGCAAAAAGCAGCCCCTGATGACCTGGAGATAGATCAAAGCCCTATCCCACCAATCTGCACAACTCCTGGAACAGCAAGGTTTTGAGAAAACTCCAGAGAACTTCTTATTAGCTGCCTTTTCTTGCCTGAATGCCAACTCATTAACAATTGTGTTCTGTATACTCATATTTAGCTTCATCTCTCCTGCCATTGCGATGTCTGAACAAGAACTATTGACAATCCAATATGTACATTACCGATGCACAGACTTTATCACAACTATTGAACAAACAGATTGCTGGGTTTGCATACACATGCCAACCCATTCCAGAGAAGGACTATTGATGCATGCAGTTCTTTTTAACCTATCAGGATGGACTACTTACCCATGGACTTACCAATGGGTCCTTTATAAATTCACCAGTCAATTACACAGTAATGTATTTGAATAGTAGGGTACAAATTAATGCTGTTTTTGTTGGAATATAATAATTACAGTATCACAGGGCTCAGGGTAAGGGAAATACTCATATTGCAATCAAACCTTCATTCTGCACCACATCATATCTAGAAAATACTCCTTCCCTAATGCAACCATCACTGACCACATGCACAATTTCACAAACATCTCCTGGCTCCAAGTCTCAGAAAGACTATTCTCATTGCTGTATATATATATATATATATCAGATTATAAAGCAAATCTTACACATACCATAGAGCAGATAGAGACCATGATTGCAGAAGAGCCACCCTCAGATAGTACACCAGCATCCCCCTGGGACTGGCTATAGTCCTGGCTTCCTAATATCGGTGGTATCACACGACTCCTTCCTGTTGCATTCCTGATAAAAGGCTTCCTTGTTTGGCTTGGTGCGTTCAGTACATTACCCCATCTCATATCCATTCTAAAACCTCAATTTCGGCCTGGATAAAGAGATGTTCTATATGTTGCTTAAAATTAAATAAAAACGAAAAAGAAAAGGACCAGATGTGGGATAGGAGTTTTGCTTTCCAGGCTGTTGGAAAACCACGTCATGGGATGGGAAACTCCATTGCCATTTCTAACTGGTTTTTTCCTTAAACCTACTCTTAGTATAAAGAAAATGTTTGCTCCGACCGCAGCATATGAACAGCCCCCAGCTAACAGGAAGTCAGCAGGAAACATCTAGTGCAAGCTTTTCTGCAGCCCCAGAATAGCTCATGACCTACTTGCTTTTCACACCTAGATAATTTAATACAAATGCCCATGACCAGCTAATGACCTCCCCCCTCCCTGCCTGAAGACTGACCGCTTGCACCTACTGCCCACTTGCACATACGTAGTAAAAGGTCAGCATAAACATTTATGTGGAAATATTGTAGCAGTAAATATGTGACGTATGTAATGATTTTACAATAAAAAAGGGGCTGCCCAAAAAGCTGGGAGCATGCTTCACCCTGAAGACCGACTGAGGTGTTTTCATTGCGACACTTCTCATTCCCATAATCACTTTCTTTCTCTCTTATACACACATACCAGTCACACTCACATACCAGTTTCTGTCTCTCACACACCAATCATCTCCTGACCAGTCTGTCTCTTACATACACATACACCAGTCACCTTCCCAAACAGTCTCTATCTCTCTCTCACATGCACACACACACACACACACAGGCTTCCCATTCCCATGTTGTCTTACATATACAGGCTTCTCACTCCCATGCTGTGTCTCACACACACCCATGTTTCTCACTCCTATGCTAACTCTCTCCACATGCACAAGTTTCTCATTCTACAATCACTTTCTCTCTCTCTCTCACACACACACACACACACATACTCCAGTCATCTCCCTGACCAGTCACTTCCATTGTCTCTCCTATATATACACATCTCCTCTCTGACAGTTTCTCTCAATCACACACATGCTCTCTCTCACTCACTTTACATAGATGATCTCAATCAAATGCTCTCACTTACACACAGGCTCTCAATCACAGTTACACATGCACACTCTCAGTCACACATACATTCTCTCACTTACAGACAGGCTGGCTGGCTGTTTCTCTCTCTCTCTCTCTCATTTCCTGCCACCACCCCCCTCCCCCCGAGCACAAATGGTAGCTGCAGTAGCCTCCTCCTCTAGCCCCCGCAGGCCAAGGAAAAAGAATCCCATCGGCCACGGGAGGCTAATTCTGCTGTCTCCTGTGCTGATTTCTGGCTGCTTCTGATTTTGCTTCGGGCCCACGCTACTGCTCGGGGCTGCCGCTGCTACCACTAATTTTTCATGCAGCATGGCTCTTTCTTCTTCCCGCGCACCCAACTGCACATCACTTCCTGTTCCGGGCCAGGGTGGGGGCAGGTGCGGGAAGAAGAAAAGGCCCAGCCGCAGTTGCCAGCCTCCACTAATACTGCTGCCGTTCCCATCCAGGATTGAACGTGCTGATAGCCCGGGCAGCAACAGCAGCAGTGGAAGATAGCCTGCTTCTCACTCAGTGAAGGAAGAGGGGGGAGGAGCAGTGGGAGACCAGTAGCACGTGATTACATCTGCTGCTACTTGGCGACACACTGGTGTGTCACGACACACTGGTTGAGAAGCACTTTACCAACCTTGAACGTTGGAGGGTGTGGGATACAAATAATTTAGAATATAAAATACAATAATTTTAAGTAAATGACTTGAGATTTTATGACCACATAAGTCCCTTCTTCAAATTCCCATTCAATGGAATGCGCTCCCGCCAGATATCCGTCTAGAGATCTGCCACTCTACATTCAAAAAATAACTTAAAACCTGGCTCTTTAAACAAGCTTTTACAGGACAATAAGCACTTTTTTTCCCCTACAGTCAGCAAGATTTCCTCATCGTCGCATTCCCCATGTTCTATACTTCTACTTGACTCTGTATCCATTCTCTTGCTGCAGGTCTCATGTGACATTTACTGTTTTGCTTTTATGTTTTTGTTTTTGTTTATACTGCTCAATGAGACTTGTTAGCTAATTTGTTTTCATTACAATGTTAATTTTGATCTGGTTTACCCTTTTCCAAGTTCTACAACCTTGTTCTATGTAATGCCTCTAGGCAAAATATTTATGTTCAGTTTCAATGTAAACCGATGTGATCAGTATTTCATACTGGAACACCGGTATAAAAAAAATCTAAATAAATAAATAAATAAATATGACCTTGAAAACTTATCTACAACAAGCTTGTTCTATATTATTCATGTTGATCCAGTAAAGAGTACCACAATATGTAAACTCAAGCTCTGAATGAGAATTGGTCCTTTCATTGGCATCTTCAGTGAAGGGACCACTCAGTAGCAAGTAAATAAATTAATATCAAATACTGGTACAGCTGAGAACAGTACCATCATTTACTATTCAATCCAGCAGGAGAAGGAAAGAGAATTCCTGACCTTGAAAGACACTTTTGGAGGTTTATGGGAGGGGTTGAGGGGATTGGGGATAAGGTGTAGATTTGGAGGGCAGTAAGACTACTTGTTGGTTACAATTAATCATATATTAGAATAGGGAAGTGGGAGGACTGGCTGATTTAATGGTAAGTTGAGGACCCGGTGGCTACAAATAATCATATATTGGGATCATAAGGGGGTCCCACAGCAACAATGAATCTTTTAGCTGGGGGGAAGGGGAGATAGAGGGGAAATGGCTAATGCTTTTCTGGAGTTATCAGACAAATTCTGTTGTGGAAGTGGACCCTTAGTCTGAGATGGAGGGATGAGTCCTGCAGGTCCCTACCATTGGCAGGTGAAGCTGGCTGGAGCAGAGGCTCGATCAGAGCTTCACCAATTTAAGCCCTCATTCCCCTTATGTTGAGCCCTTGGATGCCGGGGCAAGCTGGACTTAGGTGTGGGTCTCTGTGGAGGTGAATATCCATCATATAGAAGAAGTTGAGCCAGCATAGTGAAGAAGGTGGAGTCAGGTCAAGCAACACACAGAACAAGCAGCAGGCAAATGGAGTCAGGCTCAGGCTGTGCTCAGAGGTGGGTAGAGTTCACACAGTATCCTGGTGGCGTGGTTCGGGCAGTGGTCTAGGCAAGTCGAGTAGGGATGTGAATCGTGTCCTCGATCGTCTTAATGATCGATTTCGGCTGGGAGGGGGAGGGAATCGTATTGTTGCCGTTTGGGGGGGTAAAATATCGTGAAAAATCGTGAAAAATCTAAAAATCTAAAAATCGCAAAACCGGCACATTAAAACCCCCTAAAACCCACCCCCGACCCTTTAAATTAAATCCCCCACCCTCCCGAACCCCCCCCCCAAATGAGTTAAATAACCTGCGGGTCCAGCGGCGGTCCAGAACGGCAGCGGTCCGGAACGGGCTCCTGCTCCTGAATCTTGTTGTCTTCAGCCGGCGCCATTTTCCAAAATGGCGCCGAAAAATGGCGGCGGCCATAGACGAACACGATTGGACGGCAGGAGGTCCTTCCGGACCCCCGCTGGACTTTTGGCAAGTCTCGTGGGGGTCAGGAGGCCCCCCACAAGCTAGCCAAAAGTTCCTGGAGGTCCAGCGGGGGTCAGGGAGCGATTTCCCGCCGCAAATCGTTTTCGTACGGAAAATGGCGCCGGCAGGAGATCGACTGCAGGAGGTCGTTCAGCGAGGGTTCCGGCGCCTTGCTGAACAACCTCCTGCAGTCGATCTCCTGCCGGCGCCATTTTCCGTACGAAAACGATTCGCGGCGGGAAATCGCTCCCTGACCCCCGCTGGACCTCCAGGAACTTTTGGCCAGCTTGTGGGGGGCCTCCTGACCCCCACGAGACTTGCCAAAAGTCCAGCGGGGGTCCGGAAGGACCTCCTGCCGTCCAATCGTGTTCGTCTATGGCCGCCGCCATTTTTCGGCGCCATTTTGGAAAATGGCGCCGGCTGAAGACAACAAGATTCAGGAGCAGGAGCCCGTTCCGGACCGCTGCCGTTCCGGACCGCCGCTGGACCCGCAGGTTATTTAACTCATTTGGGGGGGGTTCGGGAGGGTGGGGGATTTAATTTAAAGGGTCGGGGTGGCTTTTAGGGGGTTTTAGTGTGCCGGCTCACGATTCTAATGATTTATAACGATAAATCGTTAGAATCTCTATTGTATTGTGTTCCATAACGGTTTAAGACGATATTAAAATTATCGGACGATAATTTTAATCGTCCTAAAACGATTCACATCCCTAAAGTCGAGTAGAATTGGATCTGTGGTCAGAGGCAGGTGGAGATCAAGCAGTATCAAGGTCCCATCCGAAATCAAGCCAGAAGTCCAGTCCAAGATCAAAACCAGAAGTTCGATCCAAAGTCAAAGTCAGAAGTACAATCCGATGAGATGAGGTATGAGGAGGAGGAAGGAAGATGAGGGACGAGATGCTGAAGACAGATGAAGGGAAGACTGACTACAAAGACAAAAAGTCAGAGGACAAGCCAGACTGCTGAGGAACCAGGAACAGGACACAGGAGGTCAGGAATGATACACAGCAGAATCAGGATCTGGGAAGCAAGCAGAAACAGGAACCAGGAATTCAGTGCAAAGCATTTCTCCAATGGAGTCAACCTATTGCCACGGCAAGGAGCTACTGCAGCTGAGACCTTTTATGTTTCCCTGATGGTGATGTCATCCGTGGGCATTGCTCTCCTGTTTCTGCCACTGGCCTAGGGAGGGCCCATATAGTTTGTGGTGTCGGATGCAGATTCAGCATGTGTCAGCAGAGGGGGAGCTGCATCGACATTGCAGGAGGGACAGAGGCAGAGGGATGTGCAGATATCTTTGTCTTTCTTCGGTGGTCTGCTCCAGCATCAGGCGGAATCAGGGCAGTATCGTGGCCAGAGGTGAGTGTAGCGGCTTATGGGAGGAGCCGGTGAGCCACCAAGCATAACAATACCCCTCCTCTAACTCACCCCGAGGCATGGAATTCCTTGAAGAAACTCTTTTCCAATATATTGGAGGCAGGTTCCCATGTGTTTTCTTCTGGACCATATCTCTTCCAGGAGATAAGGTATTCCCATCTCTTGCCATGTCGTCTGATGTTCAGAATCTCTTTCACCTGATATTTTTTCATTTCATTTATTAAAATTTATTAATCTCTTACCACAAAATTAGCCTAAGCGATTTACAATTTAAAACATACATAATAAAAATAAAATGAAAAACATAAATAACACAATAAAAGACATATAACAGGTAAACACTAAATAAAATCAACTAACATAAAAAAATCACAAGCTGCGAAACCAAATAAAAGTCTGATAAACCATAATCAAAGAAATGCCTGCTGAAGTAAAAAACTTTTTAAAACAAGTCTAAATTTTTTGAGGCTGTCTTATAGCCAAAGTTCCATAGGTAGGGAGTTCCAGAGAGTGGGTGCTACAACTGAAAAGGCAATGTGTCATGTTACCAAAAGCAAGGCATGATGAACTGAAGGAATATCCAGGATTCCCCATTGAGAAGATCTCAATTCTAGTGATGGTTTATATACTTGTAACAATGCATTTGCCCATGAGCAAAAGTCTTTACTTAACAACTTAAAAATGGTCATGGCAATTTTATATTGAAAATCACTTAACAAACCACGGTCACCTTAGAATTTTCCAATTGGACCCTTGGTAAATATGTGACAATTATATAAGAAGAACCATAAAGTCCAGCAATCCCATATTATTAACTCAATGAACCTGCGTTAGTTTGACCCTCATAATAGGCTTCATCGTATAGTCTTGGAAAAAACTTTAAAACTTCGCCTTATATTTAATCATCGATCAATTGCTATACAATTTTTTGAGATTATTTATCATTTCCCATTATTTGTGCAAATAGTCTGTAGTCCGTACAATATTACATGTGCTATATATATAGATAATCACTTCTAGCAAATCTGGATAAATTATTAAATTTGCTTCACCACATCACTTATCTTAGAACTGTAATTTGCTCCTGCACTGATATAGAAGCCTTCTGCTATGAAGAAGCTCTGCCCGACATGGGACCGTTTTTCTGATTTGACGATCCTTTTTCAAGGGCTTAAATCATGTTGTGATAATCAGTGTTCAAATATGGTGTGGCGGTGTTGCAAATTTAATATTGAATTCAGTGCTGAATTGGCAACCATTTTAGCTTTTCAAGTACAGGAATGCTATGATGAAAATGTTTGATACCAGTAATCAATCTAGCAGCCAAGTTGAGAAGCAATTGTAGTGGATATAGGGGGTAATTTTGTAAAGCTTATTAGGGATGTGATTCGTGTGCCCGATCGTCTTAACGATCGGGTTCGGCTGGAGGGAGAAAAAAATCTGATCGGTGGAGGTGTGAATCGGAATTGGTTTCGATTCACATCGTTAATTTTTTTTTAGTGAGGACCGACCCTTTAAAATTGACCCCTTACCTTCCACTCTCGGGCCATCGGCGCCATTTTGGCTGCCACTCAAAAATGGCGTCGACAGCCCAATAAAAAAAAAAACCCACCCGACCCTTTAAAAATGACCCTTTAGCTTCCCCCACCCTCCCGATCCCCCCAAAACATTTTAAAATTACCTAGTGGCCCAGTGGTGGTCCCGGGAGCGATCTCCCATTCTCGGCCATCAGCTGCCACTCATAAAGATGGTGCTGATGGCCCTTTGCCCTTACCATGTGACAGGGTATCCGTGCCATTGGCCGGCCCCTGTCACATGGTAGGAGCACTGGCTGGCCGGCGCCATCTGTAAATCGGCGCGACCTCGGAGGGAACTTTCTTTCCACCCCCCCCCTGCACCTTCCCCTCCCTTCCCCTACCTAACCCCCCTGGCCCTATCTAAACCCCTCCCCCTACCATTGTCAGCAGAGTTACGCCTGCCCGAAGCAGGTGTAGCTCTGTGCGCGCCAGTGGGCTGCTAGCACGCCATCACCCGACCCGGGGGCTGGTCCGGAGGCCTCAACCATGGCCTTGGGCCGACATCATGCCCCAGAGACGCCTCCCGCCCCGCCCCTAAATTCACGCCGCCCACCCAACACGCCCCGTCACGCCCCCTTTGAGAAGCCCTGGGACTTATGCGCATCCCAGGGCTTGCGCGTGCTACCGAGCCTATGCAAAATAGGCTCGGCGCACGCAAGGGGCTTTTTTAAGGGTTACGCCCATAACTTATGCGCATAACCCTTTTAAAATCCGGTCCTAAGTGCACAATTAAGCTGTGGAATCTATTGACAGAGTATTTAGTCAAGGCAACTGGCATAGTGTAGCATCGAATGTGGACCCTTGGGGTGAGGTGGGGTTGATGCAAACCGTAGGTGAAGACGTACGGGGCCCCACTGTCAGCAGGTGAAGTGGGCTGATAGGCAAAGGCCGCTGGAGCTTCACCTATACCAGCCCCCTTTCCCAGCGGCATGAGCCTTTGGGTGCCGTGGCCGGAAGGACTTTGTGGGCCTCGAGGTTGAATAGCAAGAGAGGTTGGTTCAGCCCAGAGACAGCAGGTGATAGATGGCGTAGTCCTACTCTGGACTGGGTAAGGTACTAGAACTCGGGTGCCAGTGGAACAGAGGATGACTGAGGGTGCACGAGTAAAGGTAGGCTGAAGCCTAATAAGTCCACATCCAGGGAGTAGGCTTGGAGAGGCGTCAAATGACAGGCTTGGGTCAGGGCTTTCGGCAATGTGGAGGTCGTGGCAAGCGATGCTGGGATATGATCACGGAGAAGTCAATAGTGTTTGTCAATTGAAGCAATGGTCTGATCACGGAGAAGTCACTAGCATTAGTCAATTGAAGCAGTGGTCTGATCACGGAGATGTCAATAGCATTGGTCAGTTGAAGCAATGGTCAGGGTCTGGAGATAGGCTGTAGCGTAGTCAGGTGTGGCGTAGGTCTGGGTCTGGAGATAGGCAGTAGCAGAGTCAGGCATGGTAAAGGTCTGGGTCTGGAGATAGGCTGTAGCATGGTCAGGCAAAGTGAAGTCAAAGTCCGTGCAGTGAATCCAAAGCATAGGCAGGGCAGGAATGAAGAGACCAGGAACCAGGAACAACAAGGACCGGGAATGAAGAATATAGATGAATCTCTAGCAGCAACGAGTAGTCGAGTAGTGAGGAGACCTGTTGCAAAGGCAACGCTATGGAGCGAGGCCTGAGCTTAAATTCAATGAAGAGTTTGTTGTCATCATCCAGGGCCGTGGCCAGGTTCTCACCACAGGCTCTTCATAAGGACCAGCGATGCGTGCACACCTAGGGAGGGGCACGGCATGGGTAGCGGCATCTCCCCGCGGACCACGCGGAGAGGCTCGACGAGCAATGGTCTCCTGACCTGAAACACTGGGGGCCATGTTGGAGCCAGAGGCACCAGAGGGAGGCCCGAGGGAGGCCCAAGGTTGGAGCTGGTGGCCCACCACCACTAACGAGGAGGAACCAGAAGCTGGAGTCCATGTAAGAAGGTGAAGGGGCCATGCCACGGGTCTGCCGCGGACAGCATGTGTCCGCGGCAGACCCTCTTTATGCCACCCTCTTGGAGGTCGGGATTTGCCCAGATGGGCACGATGATAATTCTGGAGGAGATTTTTGAACAGGATGTTCTGAGCTGGTTCCCACAAATTTTCTTCGGGTCCATAACCCTCCCAGGAAAGGAGATATTCCCACCGGCGGCCCCTACAGCAGAAGTTGAGGACTTTGTGTACCTTGTACATCGTATCAGTTTCTGCCACAAGTGGAGGTGGCTCAGGAGCCTTCCGGGCAGGCCAGTATAGGACCACAGGTTTTAAGAGTGATACATGAAATGTATTATGTATTTCCAGAGTAGGAGGCAGCCAAAACTGGCA
Source organism: Rhinatrema bivittatum (assembly GCF_901001135.1). Taxonomy (NCBI): domain Eukaryota; kingdom Metazoa; phylum Chordata; class Amphibia; order Gymnophiona; family Rhinatrematidae; genus Rhinatrema; species Rhinatrema bivittatum. Next base: position 23,366 of record NW_021821449.1, on the reverse strand, counting down.
TGTAACGGGTCCAATGCGTCGGGTAACTGAAAAAGTCCAATATATCTAGGAACGAATCTCTGGGACGGTATTCAAAGTCGGATATACCGGGTACTTAACCAGACTTTCTGGCCAGGGAGGAATTCAGGAGCCGAGTGACGTCAACTGTCAGCAGTTCTCTTTCCAGGGAAGAGGCCTGATGCAAGCGGAGATTTGTCTGCTCCCATAACATCTTAAGGGCATCCACAGTAGCCTGTGCCGTAGTGGATGGCACTGATAGAGGTGTGAGCAATGGTGGTCTTGGTTGTTTCCTATAGACAATAGAGAATGGTGATGTTCCAGTAGCAGTAACAATATGGAAGTCTATAAGGTCCTCAAGAGAGGAAGGGAGCTCCTTGCAGCCAACTCATCCTTCAGCTGCAGGGAGAGTCCATCCAGGAAGATAGATCAGAGGCAGTCTTCCTGCCAAGGAAACTCAGTAGCCAAAGTCTGAAACTCGATGGTATTGTTGAAGAGACTTCTTTGACCTTGATGGAGATGTAGTAAGTTGGTGATTGCCACAGCATGCCGCCCAGGATCATCAAAGGTCCATCAAAACACAGCCAGAAACGGAGTCAATTCCTTTAACAAGGAATCTGAGCATTCCCACAGGGGGGATGCCCAAGCCAGCACCTTCCCCTCGAGGCGGGATAAGATGAAGGTGACTTTAGTCAATTTGTCCTGGAAGACAGAGGTCTGCAGAGCAAATTGCATATAACATTGGTTAATAAACACTCTACAGAGTCTGGAATCACCATTGAAGTGCGGGGGCACTGGGAGGGTCAACAAGGCTCACAGTATCGATGGAGATGGCTGTGGATGAGGAGGAGCTGGAATAGAAACTGGATTATTAGTGAGGGCATCAAGCCAGGCATGAAGACGATCCATGGCAGAGGCCAATGCCTCGAGAAACTGCAGCTGTTCTTGTACCTTAGGTGCCACGCTTGGGATGGCCTGGAGGGCATGTGGCTCAACCGAGTCCATGGCCTTTGCAACCTGTTGTGTCGGAGGTGGACCCTTGGGCTGAGGTGGGGTAGATGCAACCCATGGGTGAAGACCTATAGGTCCCCACCATCAGCAGTGGAGTGGGCTGATAGGCAGAGGCTGTTGGAGCTTCATCTATACCAGCCCTCATTCCCTGTGGATTGAACCTTTGGGTGACGGGGCCGGCAGGACTTTGTGGGCCTCGAGGTTGAATATCAAGAGAGGTTGGTTCAGCCCAGAGACAGCAGGCGAAAGATGGCGTAGTCCTACTCTGGACTGGGTAAGGTACTGGAACTCGGGCGCCAATGGAACAGAGGCTGACTGAGGGCGCTCAAGCAAAGATAGGCCGAAGCCTAAGTCCACGTCCAGAGAGTAGGCTTGGAGAGGCGTCAAATGACAGGCTTGGATCAGGGCTGGCGGCAATGTGGAGGTCGTGGCAAGTGATGCTAGGATCTGATCATGGAGAAGTCAATAGCATTAGTCAATCGATCAATGGTCTGATCACGGAGAAGTCAATAGCATTAGTCAATTGAAGCAATGGTCTGATCATGGAGAAGTTAATAGCATTGGTCAATTGAAGTAATGGTCTGATCACAGAGAAGTCAATAGCGTTGGTCAATTGAAGCATGGTCTGATCACGGAGAAGTCAATAGCATTAGTCAGTTGAAGCAGTGTGTTGTGTCCGTCGGTGCTAGACAGCTTCGCCCTGTTTGCCTCACCTTATTCATGGCTCCTCCCGCTTACCTAGGAAAGATGACTACGACCGCATCTACAAGCCGACATCTCCAGCATCCCCAGAAAGGCTATGGTGCAGCCTCCCGCCATGCTCCTCCCAGGTATCTACTAGGGTGCGCACGCACACTCCACCCACGTCTTTATGCCAACCTTGGCGTGAACCTCGGGGGCGTTCCTCCTTGCTGAAGGCACGCCATCTGGGTATATAACCTATTCTAATTTGCTAGCTCTTTGAGTTAGCAAGGACTTGAATTTGGACTCGAATCCGTTCCTGTCTACTGGAAGCTCTCTCTCTGCCCTTCGGGGTAACTGCTAACCTGGGTACCTGCTCCTCGGGGGCCCTCTGCTTTATTTCAGGTGCCTTACAGGGAACAGATACTCGTTCCTCGAGGTCCTGCTCTCCCTGCCTCAGTCCTTTCACTTCAACGTTGCCTCGCCTATACACTGTACTCGAGATGGCCGCCTCGCCCATAAATGTTACTGAAGCCGATGTGGCGCGCACATCTCCGCTAGAGTCTATGGGCTAGGCGGCAAATCTCGAGTACAGTGTATGGGCGAGGCGGCCATTTCGAGTACAGTCTATGGGCGAGGCAACGTTGAAGTGAAAAGACTAGGATCCAGTCCCACTATAGCAGTCCACCAAACAGCCTGGAGAGCCGTCCCATACACTGTAGAGGATGTGTGTGCCTGGCCCCATAGACTCTAGCGGACATGTGCGCCTCGCCCATACACTGTACTCGAGATGGCCGCTTCACCCATAGACTCTCCTTGAGATGGATGCCTCGCCCACACACTGTACTGAAGCCTATGTGGCGCGCACATGTCCGCTAGAGTCTATGGGCCAGGCGCACATCTCCTCTACAGTCTATGGGACAGTTCTCCAGGCTGTTTGGTGGGCTGCTATAGTGGGAGGACAATGCAGTGACATACAATCATGAACAGCTACAAAGCCTGGATATTGCAACTCAGAGAGGCTGCTGAGAAGCCGACTACACATGTTAGACAGCGAAGGTCCCCCTTCATATCAAACACTGATGACCAGTTATCATACAGTATACACAAGTATCCCCGATTAAAAATAGATGTCCCCTTCCAACGCTTCAGTTACCTACATTTTTCACTCTCTGGGTCCTACATCCGCAGCAATCGAGGAGTATGTGCAGAGACTTGTGAGCACTGCAGCCTACAGAGAAGGCCAACTCAATCGTGGCCAGCTGCTAATCAGCACCTCCCACACTCTGTAGGGCATTGACACAAAGTGGTAGTTCATTACCCGTAATTACCTGTTGGGAGGGGCAACAGCACGCACATGTTGCATATATTCGTTAATAGCTGTACACACACCTCTTTGATAGGCCATTACGCCCAACTCCATTGAGGTACATAGGCGGCACGCACATCTTCATTAAAATCGAGAGGCAGCGCACATTTTCATGAAAATCAATAGGCGGCACACACAAGTCACCCAGCGCGCACATGTCCCACATCAGTTTTGATTATTGGCGTGCGTACTTGCTATTCACGCTGATGGGATCAGCTGTGCGCGTAGGTTACGCCCCACTGGGGAGGGACATGTGCAAATTGGGCTCCCTTTAAAATGATGGCAGGTCCACTGACTGGGCACCTTCACCATGGCTCAAGCACGTCCTGTTCTCCTCTGGAAGCCGAACCATGCCAGCTGAGGTTGACATGCTGGTGGAGCAGGTTATACGGCACTGGGATCTGCTGTATGGTCCACAGTCTCGTACGGTGGGTGCATACAGGAAGGAGCAGATCTGGAGAGAGATCAGGCACGCTGTGAACTCCGGTTTCCATTACAATCGCAGTATTGGGGAACTAATGCATAAGTGGAGGGACATGAGGAGACTGGTGAAGCGCAAGCAGGCCAGGCGACTTGCAGAGGGAGAACGGATCCTCATAACCTTCTCAGCCTCTGAGCAGCTGATACTGGGTACCATCTCGGAGGCAGCTGTGGGTGGCGTGGGCCAGCTTGACACCATGCACCGTGTAAGGCAGCAAGGTAAGCAGAACTACAACTTTGTCAATCCCCATGTAATCCTATCCATGTACCTACATAGCAGCATATGTCTTCATGTACCTATAACTACTGATTACTGTTAACCTGTATAGCCAACACTGTGGCCATTTCAGGTACAGCACTCAGTATCCAGGATTCAGTATCCAGGATTCCAGCCAGGGCTGCTGTACAGATGTATGTACCAAGCCAGCACAGAGCATTGCAGAGCTCCACTTTGGGTAGTACACTAGCAGGACAGTGTGCACTGCTCTGGTAGGTGTATATGGTGATGCAGTATATATGTGGTCATACAGCAGGCACTATAGTGTACTGACTGTCTTACAATATTTAGTGCATGTTATTTCTTATGAGCAACGTAGACTGTCCGAGTGTCTGCTGGTGCACATGGGTAAGCAGGCAGGCAATGCTGGCTTTCAACATTGTCAGCAATGGGAGGGTGCAGTTCTATGGGAATTGATGTGAGGCATATGACCAATGTCACCTGCTCAGTATTGGATGTTCAACATTGCAAAGGGGGCCTCTCACTCTCCCCCCCCCCCATTCCCCATGTTCCCCTTCCTACCCTTCCTCTATTGTTTTCCTTCCACCTTCCTCTAGCAGACATGCCTACTTGACAGGTTCCATAGCATATTCCACAGGTCATGTGCCCATGGAATGCATCAACAGTGGGGCTCGATTAGGTTGAGGGTTAAAGTGCAGTTCCTACGACAGGGCCCTCTGTTCTAGCTCTGCCTGGTAACTTACCACATTCCATGCAGCACACTGACAACCCTCTGTGTCCAGAAGGGGTTGTTGGGCAGGTGCTACATGGTGTGGTTGACGGCCCCACTATGCCACACATGATACCCCAGGGGTGTCATTCCAAGTCCTATGTGACTACCACTGGAGTATTAGTCAGGGCTGCTACTGTAGCATGTATCACATATGGAGCGAAGTACATCACACCCCTATTGTCAGTGTGCTAATTTCCATATGCTTTTCAATTTAGGGGAGCCAGATGATGAGCAACCCAGACCCTGCATCTAGATGACCCCAAAGGCTGTACCGGTGTCTGCACGTGGTCCCTGACTCAGCAGAAGAGGAGGAGGGGGAAGCCCGTGAACACATGGAACAGCCTGCGGAGGAGGAGCAGCAGCAGTAGGGAGAGGAGCCGGAGGACCCACTGGCTGAAATGCAACCTGATCGGCAGCAGGACAGCAGTGCGTCGGACCAGCCGGAACCCGACCCGTATACCAGGCAGGCAGAGAGACTGTTACAGCAGGGCGCCGGCCTCTTGGATGCCATCTCTGGCCTGTCTGATGTGGTGCAGCAGGAAGCAAGTTCCCTCCGTCGTACTGTCAGGGATGGCTGTGACGGGATTCAGGCGTGCCTCCAAGACCTTTGCCAGGCTACTGAACAGCAGACGGAGGTTTGGAGGGAGATGCTGTAGCGGATGCCTCCCGTGCAGCCGCAGCTACCAGCGGCTCCATGGCCTTTCATGGGGCCCTGGGTGCATTACCCTCCACCTCATGGGCCTCCATACCCATGGATGCCACCTGCCCGTGCAGAGGCGCCTGGTGTGGTACTGCCACCTGCGCCACCTGCGCCTCAGCCTGTTCCAGGCTATCCGTGGATGGCACCACCACCCCCGCCTGCACCTCCTGTGATGCTTCCACCACTAGCACCAGAACAGCTGTTGCCCCTGGCTATTCCTTCCTGTAGCCATGCCCTGGCTGTGCCCCAGGCACCTCTGCCCTCTGAGGGTAGTGTAAGCAGTGGGAGGAGTCCCCTGCGCCGGAGTGCCCGGGTGGGCCAGTCTAAGCTTCCTGATGGTCATAGGAGAGGATGGCCGAGGAAGTGAACTGTGACAAGTTTTCAGTTGTTCCTTTTTACTTTTATTTAATTATCACGTTTTTCACACTTGTTAATAAATGCACATTTATCACCTACGGAAATGGCTTTCTATGAGAGTGTTCCTTTCTTGTATTGCCCGCCTTTGGCTCAAGCAATGTATTTCCTCCATTCCTCCATGGACAGCTGTATGTCCTCATCCCCCTCATTCTCTTCAGGGGCCTTCTCTGTACAGGGATGGGTCTGTTAAGTGCCAGATTATGTAGAATACAGCAGGCTAGGAATATCTCACACACCTTAGAGGGGGAGTACAAGAAGCATCCACTGGATCTGTCCAGACAGCGGAAGCGTGATTTCAGGATGCCAATGTTCTCTCTCTATGACAGCCCTGGTCTACGGTGTGCCCTGTTGTAGTGAGTCTCAGCTACAGTGTTGGGGCTGGCCATGGGAATCATGAGCCAGGATTTCAGTGTATAGCCTCTAGTCACCTGTAGCATAAGAGAAAAACAGAAGGTTATATTACGTCTGTGCTTCACTGGGGTACAGCTCACAGGGCTTACAAACCGAATGCCTACTGTGGCACCCTACATATAGCGATTCTACTAATATAGGTGGGGGCTGTTGTTAGTTGCTGTACTACCTAGGAGCCAGCCCCCAGTGATGTGTTGCAACTGGGAAACTCTTCATAGATCCTGGATGGGTGAGAATGTAGGCGTTGTGGGTGGATCCAGGAAAGCGAACCACCACATTGGTGATAAGGCCCTTGGCGTTGCACACCACCTGCATGTTTAGTGAGTGGAATCCCTTGCGATTTCGGTAGATGGCCTCATCTCTTCCTGGTGGCCCTTAGGGCCACGTGGGTGCAATCAATAGCTCCCAAGACCGAGGGGAAGCATGCTATTTGGTTTCATGCTGTTCCTCTCTTCCGATGGGGAAGGAGATAAAGTTGTGTGTGTGTCGGCAGCAGGGCAGCCAGGGCCTGCTCCAGACACCTTGAGGTGGCACCCTGAGTGATTCCAGACGTCAGGGCAAGTGGTGTTTGGAAGGTGTGCTGGTAGGCAGAAATGCCAGGAAGGTAGTCACCTTGATGTGTACAGGCAAGGCATGGCCCCTTTGGCGTGAAGGGTTGCAGGTCACCCTCTAACATTCGACAGAGGGACAGTATGGTCTCCTTATTAAATCTGTAACAGGTCATCACTCCACTTCCTCCTGCAGACAGATCAAGAAATTGGGTGCGAGTCCTATAGACTCTGTGTAACGGGTACCGCCTTCTGTCTCAGCAGTCTTCTCCTCCTCCTCTTCCTCCTCCTCCTCTCTCTTTCCCTTCTGAGCCTTATGGATTGCAGGAGCCTTATTGCTGCTGTGAACATGTGTAGACAGGGAATTACCAAGGCTTTAGACGCTCCTGAGGCTCTCTCTCCTACCGTTATACACACATTAACATTGGCTATGGGAAACGCTTCTACTGTCCCAGTTTACACCGGTTACTCCCCCACGGCCTCTTCTTTCCACCTTCTGCCCTTCTGCTGGATGTCTGGCACTTTACCGATGTCAGACAGCATCTGCAGACCCTTCACTCGTACCTTGCGCACACAAAAAGCAGTAGTAAATATACGCGTGTGAACTAGGAAGCGTGCGCCGGTGGAGTTATGCGTGTCACTTATAAAATATGTTTTACGCTTTATGTTCGGTCTCCGCCTAGACACGCCCCCGACACGCCCCCACACGCCCCTTTTTTATTTGCATAATGTTGTGCGCGCACAAATACCTCTATGCAAAATTCGGATTGTTCGCGCCACTGGCGTTTACGTGCATAAGTGCCCTTTTTTGCGCGCGTACAGCTTTGAAAATCTACCCAACAGTGAGTACTCTAACTCTCAGTCTATCTCATCCATAGTACTTCCTTGCTGGGAAACCTGCTTCGGAACCTCTCAAGACCAACGGGGTGAGAAGGGCTCCATCTGCTGAGATCCCTGAGACTGCAACTACCAGAGTGCCTCACTACTGCCACCTCTGGTGGTACTCTTCAAGCTGTATAATAAAGAACTAACTGTTTGTGCATTCTGAGACTAGCCTAGTACTGTGGCTCCTCACGGGGCTCCTCCCCATGGGCATGGTCATATGCCACAGTACCCAAGGATCCACCCAAACACCGCTCAACCATAACACAATGGTCAGGGTCTAGAGATAGGCTGTAGCATAGTCAAGCATGGCAGATGTCTGGGTCAGGAGATAGGCTGTAGTATAGTCAGGCATAGCAGAGTTCTGAGACTGGAGATAGGCAGTAGCGGAGTCAGGCATAGCGAAGGTCTGGGTCTGGAGATAAGCAGTAATGGAGTCAGGGCGTGGCAGAGGTCTCGGTCTGGAGATAGGCAGTAGCTGGAGTCAGGCATAGCGAAGGTCTGGGTATGGAGATAGGCATAGCGTAGTCAGGCGTAGTGAAGGTCTGGGTCTGGAGATAGGCTGTAGCATGGTCAGGCAAAGCGAAGTCGAAGTCCGTGTAGTCAATCCAAAGCATAGGCAGGGTAGGAACGAAGAGAACAGGAATCAGGAACAACGATGGTCAGGAATAAAGAGTAGAGATGAATCTCTAGCAGCAACGAGTACTCGAGTAGCGAGGAGACCTGTTGCAAAGGCAATGCTATGCAGTGAAGCCTGAACTTAAATACAATGAAGAGTTTGACATCATCATCCGGGGCTGCGGCCAGGTTCCGGCTGTGGGCCCTTCATAAGGATCAGTGATGCACGCGCGTGCACGCCTAGGGAGGGGCACGGTATGGGTAGCGGTGTCTCTCCGAGGCCCACACAGAGAGGCCCAATGAGGAATGGTATTCTGACCTGAAACACTGGGGACCATGGCGGAGCCGGAGGCACCGGGGGGAGGCCCGAGCTCGGAGCTGGCAGCCCACCACCACTAGCGAGGAAAGCTATTGCTATTCCTGGAAGTGAGAAACTGGAAATAGATCTACTTTATGGGATCTGTGAAGTACTTGTGACCTGGATTGACCACTGTCAAAAGCAGAATACTGGGCTCAATGGACCTTAGTCTGACTCAGCATGGCATGTTTTTTATTCTTATGACAAGGTCTAGCAGGAGAATATAGACAAATACATTCAGAGGTATAAACTGCAGCAGAGTTATAAGTATTTGGAACACTAGGAATAGTACTTTGAATTCAGCTCACTGTGCTATAGATAGCCAATGACTTTTTTTTAACACTGGATGAATACACTGAGTAATTTTAGTTAGTAATTAAACTTGCTGCAGTATTTTGAACTAGTATAGGAAGTGAAATTATTCTGTGCTCAAATCAAGATCAGGACCTGGTAGTGATCATATCTGATGATCTCAAAGTGGCCAAAGATGTGGAGAAGGTGATGGCAAAAGCAAGAAAGATGCTGGGGTATATTGGAAGAGGAATGGTCAACAGAAAAAACAGGTGATATTAGCCCCTGCATAAGTTTCTGATGAGATCTCATTTCAAATAATGTGTACAACTGACTGCCCCTTTAAATCAGATGGATTTGGACCAGAGCGTGACTCTAAAATGTTCAGTGATATTCATTGTAAAGCAATTGCGGACAAGTGGGATAGGAAAGATATGACAGACATTTAAATACCTTCAAAGTTTCAATGCATGGGAGGTCTGCCTCTTTCAATGGAAAGAAGGCTGTAGAGCAAAGAGTCATGGGAAGAGGAAATATTTATTTATGGAAAGGATATATGGAACAGTTATCCAGTGGAGATGGTGGAGACAAGGAGAGAATCTAAATTCTAGAAAACATGGTACAAGCATAGGGGATCTCTGAAGGAGTGGTAGGGATGAGTAGACTAGATAGGCCATATGGTGTTTGCTATCATCTTTCTTTCTATGCTTATGACTATGCAACCTCTTCTCCACCTCTATAAAAGCATTATTTTTACTCACTAGCCTTCCTGAATAGCTATTTGACATAGATTCTCCAGTCTCATATTAGGTGAACTGCCCTGAGCAATTTTTGTAAGTAGTGGTATTTAAAAAAACTTTTAAATTAAATTAGGCAAGTTTCTCTCTGTTGTACATCATAGCAATATCATTTTAAAACAGTTTTTCACTATTCAACTTTGTAACTAATGCTGTCTGATTCTGTTACTTTGGTACAAATGCTACTGATGGTTTATGCTTTGATATGTATGCTGTCTGAGAAGTGATTCTGTTTCTAGAAATGACTTGCTATACTCTATCCACAAGAAGATATCAGTTGAACTGCTTTCATAATGGGAAAAATAATATTATAACTTTCTAATTTATTTTATTAAATGGCTCGCTGCAATAGCAAAAGTAATGTACTGTGTTTGATTTGCTGTGGGAGATTTCATGACAATATTTGAGTAAATAGACGTTTAATTAAGGAAATCCTTAAATGATGTTCAAAGAGTAATTTACCATAAATCAAATATTCAATCACACATTTACATACATTTGAGAAGTTTGGATTGTTTGCAAAAAAATAGATACCTAGTCATAGCTTTCAGGAAAAATGTCAGATTCATATAACACAAGCCAAAAAGAATAAGGGGTAGATGTTAAAAATATGCGCACGCATATCCATGTGCACGCACTAGCCGGCGCGCACACATGGACACCAGATTTTATAACATGCACACGCTGGTGCATGCATGTTATAAAATCAGTGGTCAGCGTGTGCAATGGTGTGCACAATTGTGCAACTTGCACGCATTGACGCCCATGGCCTTCCCCTGTTCCCTCCCAGGCCGCTCCAATTTAGGTTCAGCCTGGGAGGTAACTTCCCTACCCCTTAATCTAACCTTCCTACCCCTTCCCCTAACCTACCCCCCCCACCCCTAACCTAGACCCCCCCCCCCCCCCCCCCCGATCTCTGTTTTACGTTCTGCGCAGGTTGCGCGCGCTGGCACTCTGCCAGCACGAGATCCTCCAGCACAGCAGCAAATGGCTGCTGTGCTGGAGGATCTCGCCCCACCCATTCCCACCCCTTTTTCGAAGCCCCAGTACATGCGTGAGTCCCGGGGCTTACACGCATGGCCGGACCTTTTTAAAATAGGCCCGGCACACGTAAGGCCTCCTACGTGCATAAATCCACTTGATTTACGCATGTAGGCCCTTTAAAATCTGGGCCTAAATACATTACATACAATACTCAACATATTGGTTCATTTTAATACATGAAAATATTAGTTTACCTTCAAATTTAATTTAGGTTCTAGCATTTTACTTACTTTTAGAGCTTGATCAGATCTTTTTTTTTTTTTTTTTTAAAGAAAACTGTGCTTTTTTTCTAGATATTGAAGGAAATCATTAATTGCTTATTTTTAGTAACATGTCTATACTTCTGCTTTGTTACCCTTTCTACAAACCTTTCACATTGCATTAATGGATATGTCAAAGAGCAACTAACCTCTTGTCAAGCAATTATAGTGAAAGGAGTAGTAAGGTAGAATTCTACGATGTCAGTTACCCCATAGTAATTACTGCCTCTATTGTGTGACAATCTTTATTCTATGATGCTTCAGTGGTTAAAGTGGTAGATTTATTGATTTTATTAGAGTCAATATAACATTTTGTGCTGATGAATTAAGCTTTACTATCAGTGCCCTAATATTTGCAATAAACATTTTTTAGGTAGCACACACATAATATTTTTATATAGGCACAAAACTGATGCTTAGCAGTTCATATATTAAGTTTTTAGCGTGCATATGGGGGGGTTATTATTAATAGTAGTATTATAAATAGTAATAATAATAGTTTATCATCATCATTTATATAGTGCATACCAGATGTGCACAGTGCTGTACAGAGACATATAAGAGACAATCAATGTTCCTCTGAGCTTACAGTCTTGTCAAGGCAGGACAGAAAAGACACAAAGACAAAATACAAATAAAAAGCTTAAGTTCAGAGGGAGGCCATGATTGGGGGAAAAAAAACTAAATTGGGTGGAAAAGAGATGGGAATAGTTGAGGATGGAATAACTGAGCAAAGCTTCAAGGAATTAGGCTTCTTAAGAATTCAGATGAGAAAATTAGTGGAGTGGATCGCTGCAATCTATATCCTTATCAAACAATTTGAGAGACACTAGTCTCAGAGACCCCAGATTAAAATCCAGATTGATCAATATTTCAAACTATGTAAAAACTATTCTCCACAAGTCTCAAAATTGTGTAAAAACGTGGGATTTGAGAGCAGGGACTACTTTACTTAATTGGACAAAATAGCAATTTGGTTATTAGACATCTTGACTATTGTAATATACTGTCATCAAATAAGAAGACTACAAATTGTACAGAATAAAGCTGCTATGTTAATTTTTGGCAAGCAAAAGTATGAAGACCATGTTACTCAACTGCTCATAGACCTCCATTGGCTCCCAGTTTCAGTACAAATGCATTTGAAAATTGGGTGCCTTGCATTTAAAGCTTTAAGATGGTGCACTCCCTTATCTTGCTTGTCTCATTACTCTGCATTGTCCACCATGAAAACTTTGCTCCTCTCCGCTAGATTTATTGGTTTTTGTCCTTGCCTAAAAATATTAGGCTAGAGACCACACCAACATAAGTTTTTCATATCTTACACTGAGTTTGTGTAAGTCTTTCCTGCTATCTGTTCATTTGGAGAAAGACTATCTAAAGTTTAGAAAAGCCTTAAAAACGTTCCTTTTCTCCAAACCTTTTGAATTAAACTAACACATCTCTTGTCAAGATGTATTCCCACCTTCCTTCCTCCTTGGGCAGAACAACCTATCATTAACTGAGGACATGTTTCCTCAAACCATTTGGTCTCCTTTCCTTGTTATTTTCTTTCATTTGTTTGAAATATATGGACTTTTAGTGATTATCTAGATTTCATGTGCATCACCTTTCTTTGTTCTTTTCCAGTCCTACTAATGATTATTAGCTCTGTCATTAAACAGTCAGAAATTCATATTTCATAGATTTTGTATTTCATATTTCTTATTTTTATTTCCTGTTCTGCTTCTGGTTCCCTGCATTCATTGTATTTGCTCATATTGTTTTGTTCTTATATTATTATTCTATTTTAATTTATTTTTCTAATGCCATTTTAAGTTTTTAAAAAATGATTTTTTTTCTTATTGTTTTTATTTTATAATTTTTTAATCATTTTTATTTTAAGGCATAGTCCACTTCCTTTGTCTATTATATAAATTTTTAATTTTTTAAATCTTATTTTAAATTTTTGCTATTTGTTATTATTACCTGCATTATTGGTTTTATATTTACCATATTATTTTGTATTATTGATATGTATATATTTTATTTTATTTCTGTACCTCACATTGGTTTACATTTAGTAAGATATTATGATTAATAAAGTCAATAAATAAAATAATAATAGACCATAAACCAATAAATATCAGGAAAACAAGACATTGGATGGGTAGGAAAGGATATGTAAGAGAAAGCAATTAGAAAAATTCACCTCCAGTCCTTATTATTAGAGCTCATCTACATTCTCCTCCAAGCTGCCTCAGTGGTGAACACTAGAGGATGCCACAATCCACTTGGGCTTGGGTATATACTATCTTCCACCAACTAGCCAGGTACTTGGGGAGATTGCAAGTTGTCTTCAGTGCATACTTCTTCCACTTACCTTAATTGTGAGTACTGGAGAATGCCACAAGTAAGCTTCAGCCATTATGCTCCTTCCAGCTGCTGGTCAAAGGTGTGCACCTTAGCATTAGCTCAGGTTAGTTGATTCTTATTTCTGTTTCTTATGACACCATAACACTTGCTTTCCCTGATGCTAATTCTCAAAAACATTATTCTTTACTAGAAAACTACTATGAGCATCAAGTCCACTGTCCCTATTCTCTACCTCCTTTACCTAACCAGTAATTCTTCATTATGCTTTATTCACTGCCCTTGAATGTCAAAGTTTTCCTCCTCCTATCCTGACATCTCAACTCTCCCTGATAGCATCTCATTCTCATTATTTTATTCACAAATTGACTTCTTTTTTCCATATTCTTCTTCTCTCATATGGGGATAAAACACCTAGTCTTGGCCCTCCAAGGCAATTTTTACCCCATCCATGCACAATAATCCATTACCCCTCCAACTATATCCCTATTCCCTTCCTTCTCCCTCTGCTATCGTTGTACATATTTCTTGTTGAATTCCTGTTCTATTTCCAACAAGTTCACCTATATTCATGACTTTTTTAATCTCTCATATAGTCCATCTTCTCATCTTAATTAAAATTTCACTTTCTCCTAAGGACTCTGCTTCTGTTGCTGCTTTTGCATAGGGGTTACCTTTTTTCTCATACACCTTGGTAGGCCACAGAGTTGGTACCATACAACTGCTTTCCACCTCCTATAGATACCAATCCCTTCTTTCAGCTCAATGCCAAAGAGGGAAGTGAAGGAGAAGAAATGAGTAAGAGAGGAAAGGAGGAAGAGAAGGAACATGGAGCAGTGGTTCTCAACCTTTTTTCTGTCGGGACACACCTGACAGATGGTTCTCAAATGCATGATACTAGAGATGTGAATCGTGTCCTCGATCGTCTTAACGATCAATTTCGGCTGGGAGGGGGAGGGAATCGTATTGTTGCCGTTTGGGTGTTTAAAGTATCGTGAAAATCGTGAAAATCATGAGCCGGCACACTAAAATCCCCTAAAACCCACCCCCCACCCCTTTAAATTAAAACCCCCACCCTCCCGAACCCCCCCCCAAATGCCTTAAATTACCTGGGGGTCCAGCGGCGGTCCGGAATGGCAGCGATCCGGAACGGCCTCCTGCAATTGAATCGTGTTGTCTTCAGCCGGCGCCATTTTTCAAAATGGCGGCGCAAAATGGCGGCGGCCATAGACCAACACGATTCGACTGCAGGAGGTCGTTCCGGACCCCCGCTGGACTTTTGGCAAGACTTGTGGGGGTCAGGAGGCCCCACCAAGCTGGCCAAAAGTCCCTGGGGGTCCAGCGGGGGTCCGGAAAATGATCTCCTGCCGCGAATCGTTTTCCATACGGAAAATGGCGCCGGCAGGAGATCGACTGCAGGAGGTGTTCAGCGGCGGTCCGGAACCCCCGCGGAATGATCTCCTGCAGTCGATCTCCTCCCGGCACCATTTTCCGTACGGAAAACGATTCGCGGCAGGAGATCGTTTTCCGGACCCCCGCTGGACCCCCAGGGATGGAACGGCCTCCTGCAATTGAATCGTGTTGTCTTCAGCCGGAACCATTTTTCAAAATGGCAGCGCAAAATGGCAGCGGCCATAGACCAACATGATTTGACTGCAGGAGGTCGTTCCGGACCCCCGCTGGACTTTTGGCAAGTCTTGTGGGAGTCAGGAGGGCCCCCCCAAGCTGGCCAAAAGTCCCTGGGGGTCCAGCGGGGGTCCAGAAAACGATCTCCTGCCGCGAATCGTTTCCGTACGGAAAATGGCGCCGGCAGGAGATCGACTGCAGGAGCTCGTTCAGCGGCGGTCCGGAACCCCTGCTGAATGACCTCCTGCAGTCGATCTCCTGCCGGCGCCATTTTCCGTACGGAAAACGATTTGCGGCAGGAGATCGTTTTCCGGACCCCCGCTGGACCCCCAGGGATGGAACGGCCTCCTGCAATTGAATCGTGTTGTCTTCAGCCGGCGCCATTTTTCAAAATGGCGGCGCAAAATGGCGGCGGCCATAGACCAACACGATTCAACTGCAGGAGGTCGTTCCGGACCCCCGCTGGACTTTTGGCAAGACTTGTGGGGGTCAGGAGGCCCCACCAAGCTGGCCAAAAGTCCCTGGGGGTCCAGCGGGGGTCCGGAAAATGATCTCCTGCCGCGAAATCGTTTTCCGTACGGAAAATGGCGCCGGCAGGAGATCGACTGCAGGAGGTCGTTCAGCGGCGGTCCCGGAACCCCCGCTGAATGATCTCCTGCAGTCGATCTCCTCCCGGCACCATTTTCCGTACGGAAAACGATTCGCGGCAGGAGATCGTTTTCCGGACCCCCGCTGGACCCCCAGGGATGGAAGGGCCTCCTGCAATTGAATCGTGTTGTCTTCAGCCGGAACCATTTTTCAAAATGGCAGCGCAAAATGGCAGCGGCCATAGACCAACATGATTCGACTGCAGGAGGTCGTTCCGGACCCCCGCTGGACTTTTGGCAAGTCTTGTGGGAGTCAGGAGGCCCCCCCAAGCTGGCCAAAAGTCCCTGGGGGTCCAGCGGGGGTCCGAAAACGATCTCCTGCCGCGAATCGTTTTCCGTACGGAAATGGCGCCGGCAGATCGACTGCAGGAGCTCGTTCAGCGGCGGTCCGGAACCCCTGCTGAACGACCTCCTGCAGTCGATCTCCTGCCGGCGCCATTTTCCGTACGGAAAACGATTTGCGGCAGGAGATCGTTTTCCGGACCCCCGCTGGACCCCCAGGGATGGAACGGCCTCCTGCAATTGAATCGTGTTGTCTTCAGCCGGCACCATTTTTCAAAATGGCAGCGCAAAATGGCAGCGGCCATAGACCAACACGATTCGACTGCAGGAGGTCGTTCTGGACCCCCCCGCTGGACTTTTTGCAAGTCTTCTGGGCGTCAGGAGGCCCCACCAAGCTGGCCAAAAGTCCCTGGGGGTCCAGCGGGGGTCCGGAAATGATCTCCTGCCGCAAATCGGTTTCCGTACGGAAAATGGCGCCGGCAGGAGATCGACTGCAGGAGCTCGTTCAGCGACGGTCCGGAACCCCTGCTGAACGACCTCCTGCAGTCGATCTCCTGCCGGCGCCATTTTCCGTACGGAAAACAATTGCGGCAGGAGATCGTTTTCCGGACCCCGCTGGACCCCCAGGGATGGAACGGCCTCCTGCAATTGAATCGTGTTGTCTTCAGCCGGCACCATTTTTCAAAATGGCAGCGCAAAATGGCAGCGGCCATAGACCAACACGATTCGACTGCAGGGAGGTCGTTCCGGACCCCCGCTGGACTTTTGGGCAAGTCTTGTGGGGGTCAGGAGGCCCCCCCAAGCTGGCCAAAAGTCCCTGGGGGTCCAGCAGGGGTCCGGAAAAACGATCTCCTGCCGCGAATCGTTTTCCGTACGGAAAATGGCGCCGGCAGGAGATCGACTGCAGGAGCTTGTTCAGCGGCGGTCCGGAACCCCTGCTGAACGACCTCCTGCAGTCGATCTCCTGCCGGCGCCATTTTCCGTACGGAAAACGATTCGCGGCAGGAGATCGTTTTCCGGACCCCCGCTGGACCCCCAGGGATGGAACGGTCTCCTGCAATTGAATCGTGTTGTCTTCAGCCGGCACCATTTTTCAAAATGGCAGCGGCCATAGACCAACACGATTCGACTGCAGGAGGTCGTTCCGGACCCCCGCTGGACTTTTGGCAAGTCTTGTGGGGGTCAGGAGGCCCCCCCAAGCTGGCCAAAAGTCCCTGGGGGTCCAGCGGGGGTCCGGAAAACGATCTCCTGCCGCAAATCATTTTCCGTACGGAAAATGGCGCCGGCAGGAGATCGACTGCAGGAGCTCGTTTAGCGGCGGTCCGGAACCCCTGCTGAACGACCTCCTGCAGCCGATCTCCTGCCGGCGCCATTTTCCGTACGGAAAACGATTCGCGGCAGGAGATCATTTTCCGGACCCCCGCTGGACCCCAGGGACTTTTGGCCAGCTTGGGGGGGCCTCCTGACCCTCACAAGACTTGCCAAAAGTCCAGCGGGGGTCCGGAACGACCTCCTGCAGTTGAATCGTGTTGGTCTAGGGCCGCCGCCATTTTGCGCCGCCATTTTGAAAAATGGCGCCGGCTGAAGACTACACGATTCAATTACAGGAGGCCGTTCCGGACCGCTGCCGTTCCGGACCGCCGCTGGACCCCCAGGTAATTTAAGGCATTTGGGGGGGGGGTTCGGGAGGGTGGGGGGTTTAATTTAAAGGGTCGGGGGTGGGTTTTAGGGGGTTTTGGTGTGCCGGTTTTCCTGCCCTCCCCCTTCCCCCGATTTATGATTTTTTTGACGATAAATTGGGGGAATTGGTATTGTATCGTGGCCCTAACGATTTTTGACGATTTAAAATATATCAGACGATATTTTAAATCGTCAAAAACGATTCACATCCCTACATGGTACACTGAACCCATGATCATCATGGGGCTAGATGTAAAAGTACAGTTTGCATCCACGGGAACCCCCCCCCCCCCCCCCCCCCGATCCACAATAATGGATGTAAAGCAGAATTATGACATTCCCCATATAACTCACCCTACAAAAAAGATATTCTGTTTCTGGTGTCATCTCAGTAAGAGCAACTCAAACTCCTTCTACTACCAGGCTCAATAGCCCTACTTATGAAAAGATAGCAGTTTACCAGCAGTGCATGTTCTCTTGAGAAAAAACAAGAAATAAGACTGATACAAGCACTTACATGCTAGTAAAATATCTCACCTCAGTAACACACACAGAACCAACCTAACATACTCCCAGGTTCTGCAGTTATGTACATAAATTAATCCGCACACAGTTATACCTGTATTATGGAATGCACTCAACCAGTAATATCTATGCAAAGGCAACACTACAAAAATCAGGCCCTAAACACCAATACACCTCCTATTAAGAAAACAGAACTAGCAAGCAGCTATAGATCCCCACATAGAAATAATTGTAAAGCTATACTAATAAGCAGAATACATATTTCAAAACAGCTATGAACAGAAAAACATCCAACAATTAAATCTCATAAAAACTATTAAACATTCTCCAAACACCAATAAAATATTTAAAAAAGCAGACACATCACATATTAAATAATTAAAATGGCAGTCAATCAAGAAAGATAACTTAAAAAGCCACCTTTACTTATTCCCTCCAGCAGCTCTCCTACTCCTGTCCTCTTCCATGCAGGCCGTAGCACACACCAGAAGCAGCAGTAGTAGCTAAGTTCTATACTCATGATCCTCTTCCTTAGGGCCCATGACTAGTCTCTCTGTCTCTCACACACACACACCATACCATTCACACCCCCATGACAGGTTTCTGTCTCTCACACACCAGTCATCTCCCAACCAGTCTTTGACACACATACCAGTCACCTTCCTGAACAGTTTCTCTCGTGCCATACACACACACACAGGCTTCCCATTCCCATGTTCTATCTTACATATACGGGCTTCTCACTTCCATACTGTGACTCACACATACCCACACACCCAGGTTTCTCACTTCCATGCTCACTCTCTCCATATGCACAGGCTTCTCATTCCCATAATCACTTTCTCTTTCTTACACACACATGCAACCAGTCTCTCTCTCATTTTCCATGCTCGCTCTCTCCACATGCACAGGCTTCTCGTTCCCTTAATCACTTTCTTTCACATAAACACACCCCAGTCTCTCTCTCTCACACACCATCACCTTACTAACTAGGGATGTGAATCGTTTTTTGACGATTTAAAATATCGTCCGATATATTTTAAATCGTCAAAAATCGTTAGAGGCACGATACAATAGGAATTCCCCCAATTTATCGTCAAAAATCGTAAATCGGGGGAAGGGGAGGGGAAGGGGGAGGGTGGGAAAACCGGCACACTAAAAACAACCCTAAAAACCCACCCCGACCCTTTAAAATAAATCCCCCACCCTCCCAAACCCCCCAAAATGTCTTAAATTACCTGGGTCCAGTGGGGGGGTCCCGGTGTGATCTTCCACTCTCGAGCCACGGGTGCGTTAATAGAAATGGCTCCGGCGCTACCTTTGCCCTGTCATATGACAGCTAATACATATATTGTGACATCAATCCAATTCAATAATCTTTATTGGTGAAAAATTCATGAAAAATATTCACAATTAATCCATAATACCCCACACAATAGATATAATATCTTTATAAAAACAATAGACAAAATTCACACACCACCCATACTACACATATACACATACATTCTACATTCAACTTCTCATAAAAATCATTTCCAATTTTCTAAACATTCAAATATAAGCATTAAATATAAATCTTCACATAACATATCATCAGATGTTAATACATTTCACTTCGTAAGCAGAAAGAGTTATATTGCACTTTAATTCTTGCGTTACAAGAACGTCAATCCTTTTATTCTCCTTTTGTTCTCTCTACATGTTTCGCCTTTCCTCAGGCTTCTTCAGGAGAGTTCTTTCAAACAATCTCCCACTGCTCATGTACAACATCTATCCATAGGGTCTTCTAAAAACATTCATACAAAAAAATGTTTTTGAATATTCAATTAATACATTTTGTATGTAAACTTGATTCTTTATAAAGTACTTCAAAAAAACTCCCATACCTGCACGTCCCAAAAGGCTTGCCCAGACGCACAAATCAGCACATCCCCAAACTCTTGTTTCAAAGCATTTCAATTGTTCAAATGCTCTAAACACATCTCTCAAAAGTATTCAAACTAGAAGAAAATAGATCAAAATGACTTCAAATAGAAAATCATTCCCTTAAGAGTTCACCAGTGTGCAAGACAACCAAGGATTCTTACCTTTCTTATCTTAGGCAGAAAAACCACCTTCACCTTATTTCAAAGAGACGCCTCCATCGAGTGAAAAAACGGAAGTGAATCAAACTCTTCTCTTCCATCCTTTTAACCACACTGCCCCAATCAGAGCTCAACTCAAAACTATCCCCGCCCCTTAAAGCATATGATGTCTAAACCAATTTGCAATGCCACTAAACCAAACAGTTGCCACCCCCAAGCACGCCAGATTCAAACCATCACTGAAGAAAACAATGAAAAAACTTTGCAGCCAGAGTACAAGTTCTAAAAAACATTTTACCCACTCGATCTTATCATTCAATCCTTTTGGCCACAAAGTCTGTAAATTGAAAATCCATCGCTGTTCCTTCTGCAGTAATATTTTATTTATATTACCTCCCCGTCTAGCAGAAACCTTCTGAAGTACAAAAAAACGGAGTTCTTCTACCTATGATTGTACTCACGCAATGTTTCACTAGGGGAGCTGTCTCCACCACATTTCTAATTCTGCTACAATGCTCTAGGATTCGAAGTCTCACCATCCTCGATGTTTTTCCTACATATAGTAGCCCACATGGGCATTGTACAACGTACACACCACTGAACTTGTTTGACATGTTGTAAAATGCTTTAAGAAAAATATTTTCCCGGAAACAGGATGTGAAAAATCTTTCATTGATAAACACAATTTGCACACACTACCTTAGTGCAAGGGTAATGCCCACCAGCTGTATCTTTCCAGTGTTCACTACCTCCCAAATCTGAGTGAACTAAAATATCCCTCAAATTTCTAGATCTCCTAAAAGAGAACATAGGGGGAATCCTGCATACCCATAAAGCCACTCACAAGATGCCAATGATTTTTAACAACCTCTATGAGGTCCCCGACTCGATTTGAATAAGGTAAAACACACACTAAAGCTGGTGCATTCTGTTTTGGCTTCGGATGTAACAATAAATCTCTATTAATATATCGAGCTCTTTTATAAGCTTGCTTCACTATACGTGTGGGATAACCCCTTGCATTAAATCTTTCTTGTAAATCTTGGGCATGAGTCTTAAAGGACGATACATCAAACAGAGTCTTCTTACCCTAAAGAACTGTCCTACGGGGATATTTTCCCTAACATGCTTGGGATGAAAACTGTTGAAATGTAACAATCCATTTCTATCAATTGGTTTCCGATATAACTCAGTGACAATTTTTCCACCCTTCTTTCCCACCTTCATATCCAGAAATGGAACCCATTGATTCTGAACATCACTAGTAAACTTAAGATTAATATCTTGTATTTAGATAATGAAAAAATTCTTGAAATTCACATTGTGTACCAGACCAGATAACCAGGACATCATCAATGTAACGGCACCATAACCTCACATGCTTGTACCAAAATGATGATAAACAAATTTTTCTTCAAAAGCTGACACGTACAAGCATGCGAGGTCAGGTGCCATCGTTGCGCCCATAGCTGTTCCATGTACTTGCTGGTAAAAATCATTTTGAAACAAGAAATAATTTTGAGTGAGCGCTATTGTAGCCAATTCTACCAAAAAGTGTGTTGGAACCTTCTTATCTAACCTGGTATCCAAAATCTCCTGCACTAAATCTATTGTAGCTCTCTGAGGGATATTTGAATAAAGTGATTCAATATCCATTGTAATTAGCAAGGTAGATTCTGGTACATCAGGTAAAATTTGTAAAACTGTTATCAAATGCGATGAGTCCCTTATAAATGATCTGGCCAATGGAACAAAAGGTCTCAAAAAATGATCGATATAGATAGACAAAGGTTCTAAAACCGACCCTATACCGGCAACTATTGGTCTTCCAGGTGGACTCTAAGGATTTATGCACCTTTGGAAGTACATAAAAAACAGGTATCTGAGGATTTTGGTTCATCAGAAAAGCCGCTTCTTTAATGGTTACCCAACCTACACTCAAAGCTTCTGTAATTACCCCACCAATCTGCGCAGATAACAGTGCAGTCGGATCTCCTTCCAGTTTTTTATAAAATCTGCCATCTCCCAATTGTCGATTCACCTCCTTTATATAATCATCTTTATTCAAAATTACCAGGGATCCCCCCTTATCAGCAGGTTTAAAAACCAATTTTTCATCACTACTTAGATGTTCCAATGCCATAAATTCTTCCTTACTCAAATTCCAAAAGGAAACCGATCCTCTGCCTCTTTAATCTTTAAATCCGCTCAACCACTTCTTCAAAGGCAGCCATTAAAGGATGTATAGGGCCCGGTGGCATCCAACTAGAGGGGTTTTTAACCACTGAACTATCAACACTCACATTTTCATTACCTTGAAAAAAGATTTTTAATTTCATTAATCTAAAAAATTTTTGCAAAGCTACACGGATTTCAAAAGAATCATATTTCGGAGTAGGTGAGAAAGAAAGACCACGATTTAAAACCTGCAACTCAACTGTAGTGAGTGGACGAGAAGATAAATTTATAACCAATTCATTCATGACTGATGATTGCGGTCCCGCAATCGGACAGGACTGCGATTTCTTGGCGGACGACTTCCTCGTCCACCTCGCCGTTCCGTCCCTTGTTTGGATCTTACTCCCTGATCTAAAAAAGTCACCCGTCCACCCTCCTCTCCCAATGATCCACTCGATGAAGAGTCAAAGGTAGGTGATTTCTTATATTTCACTCGATTCTTATTACACCAGGGATACACATATCCCTGAGTGTAATCCTTTTCATCTCTCTGAAACTTATTCAATTTTGTTTCCTTTATTTTGTCATGCATACTGGTGATCTCCTGTTCTAATTCATTCATCTTTTCTTCAAATTTATCAGGAGATGTATTATCTTTCAGAATGGCACTCAACGCATCTATCTCCTTCTGAGTATCTATCAACAATTTCTGGGTGGTCTCTACAATCAGGATCATAAGATCCATCGCACACTTATTTAATATTGAGTTCCACTTGGCTACAAACTCCTTATCTTCTGAAAATAAGTGAGGTTCTTTATATAATCGAAGTCCACGTGGAATTCTCTTAATCCTTAAATACTCAACTAAAGTAGAGGAATGTAAAGCTGAACGTGTATAACGTTTCCTCAATTGTGAAAGATCAGACCATTGAGTGTCATTCACTACATCAGTTTTTTGATCAAATAAAGGTGTCACTCGTATGGGTGGTGTGTGAATTTTGTCTATTGTTTTTATAAAGATATTATATCTATTGTGTGGGGTATTATGGATTAATTGTGAATATTTTTCATGAATTTTTCACCAATAAAGATTATTGAATTGGATTGATGTCACA
>NW_021821448.1:0-69454 GCF_901001135.1 Rhinatrema bivittatum | reverse complement strand
TCTGGCTTACCGGGCCTCCCCAGTGACCCTATCCTACTGCTTACATGTGGATGAGATAGTGCCACAAGTGTTTATAAAAATGCTATAAATATCAAACAGGTCTGAAGCATAAAGGCACAGCCTAAAGGTACAGGTAGACAGCTAAAGGTTTCAATGACAGAATTCCCATTTTACTGCCTCATTCCATAGCAGACAAACGTGTGCATGTGAACTTATACACCTGTACTGGGTATGCTTACTGTCACATGGGCGTGCCAAGACACAGCTGACACCACTGCATCACCAGTTTTATAGCCACTGCAGACTCAGTTTTCCAACTGGATCCAGATTTCCTGTTAAGTTGATCCAGCCCTGGTTTACTCCCATGCATGCTCAGAAAATCTATAGGGAAATCTGATAAAATTCCTGCATGTAATGTGTTCCAAACTTGGACAGAATTTACCTGTCCTGAAAATTGGAGCCAATTGGCAACCCTTTTGCTGACATCAGAGTGCTCTAGTAGTTCGCCTTCGCTTGCAGCCTTGGGTAAAGGACCTGGGCTACCTGGTACCATTCCCACAATACGCATAGGTCCTTCAAGCTAGAATACCTCTAGGTGGTTGCATGCACCCCGACACAAACGCACCGTACTACACCTACCTATGCAATTTGTAAATGATGATAATGTGCAGAAAGTGAGGGCCTTGGCCGTTGTGATGTCATTATTTATTATTTATTCAACTTTACATACCGACTTTCAATTTAATATCAAGGCGGTTTACAATCATAGAATTTGCAGTAGCAAAATTCAAAAAAACTCATAAAACAGCTTATCACTATACACTTTACATTATTTTGCTAGGATAATAATCTAAAATACATCTTAGTTCCATTTAAAACACTTTAAAATATAATAGTATTAATAAAACACTTCAAAAAAATAAAACCCTTCCTTCTTCCTCTCCCTTCCCTATCCCTACCTATACCTTCCTGGCCCCTACCCTTCTTAATACTCATCTAAACCCTTTAGATATTATAACTCATTCTCATCTCTCGTAGCTAAATGGTACTAGACGAAAGGATCAGTTGGCAAGATTAAACGCCTGCTCAAATAACCAGGTCTTTATCTGCTTCTTAAAACTGTTGATATTTTCCTCCAAGCGAATGTCAACCGGTAGGGAGTTCCACAGCTTTGGGCCTGCCAAAGACAGTGACCTCTCTCTTACTGAACCCAAGTAGGCTAATTTCGGTGATGGAATTGTTAATAAGGCTTGCCCAAGCAATCTCAGATTCCGTGCTGGGACATGAATACGCAGTGAGGCATTTAGCCATTCGGAATTGTTTCCGTATATGGCTTTGTGAATTAGGGTAAGACACTTATACTGAATACGGGACAGGACCGGTAGCCAATGTAGCTTCATCAAGACGGGGGAGACATGGTCGCACCTGTTTGTGTTGGATAGAAGTCGCGCCGCAGCATTCTGCAACAATTGTCATGTAGGTTAGGTTAGCTTCTTGGCAATCCTACACCAGGATGCACATCCAGCTCTGTGAAGGCAGGATTGGGAATCAGATGGTATCCTGCCTTGACTTTTATTTTCCTATGAGCTCAGAGATGTCACCATCACTGTATAGTTTCTAATGACTCTAAGAACACACACATCCCTCCTGAGCAAAGACTGACGTCACAGAAGCCACCAGTTAGGTGTGTTTGAACCTCCTGCCTTCAAATCACCTGTCACAGCTAGCCTTACAGAGATATTGAGATGTCTGGGTGCTGTAAGTCCCTTGATCATTATGGCTCACTTATAGTCATGTGGTGCAGCTGTTTTGCACATATGTATATACCAAGAAAATATGCAGAGTATTTTGCTTTGAGCAATAGCTATTAGCTAGTATCTCTTAAGTCCTGGTGTGATCTGTTACCACCCTTAAAGCACATAGGCTGAGCACTCCTGCACCAAACAGCTTTCAGATAGTTCCGTTTGCAACGTCACTCCACATGTTTCTGTGGTTTAATGGTTGCAGGCCCTTAACCATCTGCATGCCTGTCATGACTTGTGGAGAATCAGGAAAAGCTGCTGTCCTCTACACTGTGCCACATGTAGTGTAAGTTACAGTGCTCCTACACTCTCAATGATCTGCTCTGTGTAAAGCATTAAGGCTAGAAAAACTGTTGTCAGATGATGACTTCATGAGCCTACTAGCTGCCTCTATAGTACACCCACACTGTGCTGAATGTATAGGCCTACTGATTCCAGAGGTCTCATGTTGTTGGCATGATGACTGATGGCCTTTTTATGTTGTTATCTTGCCACACAAATAGGGGCCGATGCAATATAAAGCGCGGAAAGCGGGTGCTGAAAAGTCAGCGCCCGCTTTCCTAATGCACGCATGGCACCTGCAAGGGGGGCACCATGCAATACTCAAATTAGGGGGTCGCGTTAGCAAAGAGGTGCTAGGGTCGCTTGTGTGAACTTAGCACCTTCTTGCTAACGCGACCCCGCCGTGGCTGCCGGTTATGAAGACCGATGCCGGTAAACTCAGCATAGGTTTTCATAACCGGCCATCTGCCAGTAATGAAAATGGCCGCCGATGAACTCTGAGACACATATTTATTTTTTTGCATGCAGAGTGAATGAGTAATAGGCTCATTCATATCCATTTGCATGTGATGAGCGCTATTACATTCACTCCACGTCCGACGCAGGTTAAATAGGCACTAATCCCCCTATTGCATTAGAGAGTGGATTAGCGCCTATTTAAGCCACGTCAGAGTACGGGTTATACAGTGCGCTTGGCTGAGCGCACTGTATTGAATCGGCCCCATGTTTAGTGCCACCTAAGGCCTTGAGGAGCCTGTGTCAGTACCTCTGACAAAGTAGGTATAATATATGCTTCTGACAGGTGTTTTACATGGCCACTTACACATAATCATTGCTGAGGAAGGACTAGCCATACCTCATTAGCAGTTATGGACAAGTTGCCACACACATCAGTGTTGTTGATGACAAACATTCCAGGAACGTACGCATTTCCCATGTATAGGTGCACAAAGTGCTGCAGGTAGTCCGTACTCAAGTGTCCGATTCAGTGAGTGACATGCTGTGTTACCCTCTGTCAGTCTCTGTCTCTGGGGGTGCTGTTGCACTAGGAGGTCCCTCCCTTACCATAGCAATTCATACCCCAGAGCAGGCAGTTTGTGTGCATTCATTTTGCACACACTGCTTTTGAGCAGTAGTGATCAAGTGCTTCCACTCTTGAGAAGGGGCGCCTCTGAGAGTTGACAGTATGGGCTGCAGTATTCTTGGCATAAGGCCTTGTACTCTAAAATTTCCCATAGTCTGCTCACTATTTATACCTAGCATTGAGAGAGTGACGGAAGTGTGAAACTTGCCAGCATCACACATCAAATATGCAGTCTTTCAAGTGTGCGTATTAGTTGATATTTGCCTGTAATGCACACTGTGCAACCCCCGCCATGGAGGCTTTTCCACTTAGTACTTGGAGTGAACCTAATAGTCCAGTTATTTGGGGGTGTGCAGGCTATACAGAGCTTAAGCTGTCACTGAAACATGCCACTTTAGGAAGGGAAGAATTGGGTGTTAAGAATTTGGGTATGCTGGGATGGCAGGAACGTGGAGTGGCAAGGACCACCTAATAGCATCGATGTTGGCCTGATTCAGACGAATGGTTTGGACAAGGGTTTAGTCGCAGCATGTACTGAGATACCCGGTGCATGGGGTTGTGTGTGTGTGTGGGATTGGTTTGGTTGGCGGGTGCCCAAGACCTGGTGACAGCCCTATTTGAGAGTCTATTTTACCAGTCATTGGTCTCCTTAGCCTCCTTACTGTTGATCATATCATGCACAGTAGTCATAGAAGCTGCTACTTCAGGCCACATCATTGGACACTCAAACTGTCCTTCTTCCTATCATATGTAGGTCTATAGCTTTCCTGTGCATACATAGAGGTGGTGTGGCCATATCTGCTGTAGAATCGAGGGGACAGGTTTTTCTTAGCTCTTTCAGCAATTCACTTGTAAACTAATCAACCTTTCCCTTCAACACCACTGTGTATTTGGTGACTGTTGAAACAGAGTTTCAGCTGCTGTGTGACAACCAGGGAGGAGGAGGAGTGAGGGAGTAGTGTCAAGAATGTCCACAGGTGAAGAGCAGAGGATCTTGCAGGCTGCTGCTACTGTTTGGGACCAAGCAGACTTCCACAGACTGACTGCCATCCCTGTTGTGGGCTGCTTCGGGATCTGGATACTACCTGTAAGATCATCCTTACCTTACACATATTATACAGATCTCTAAGCCATGCCAGTACAGGGTTCCAGCCAATCTGTGGAAGGCTGCCTGGTCCCAAGCAACAGCAGCTCTCTAGGCCTATGTTGTTGGCCTGTGGACATTCCTGACACAACAATACTCCCTCACTCCTCCTCCCTAGCTTTCACACAGCAGCTGACACTCTGTTACAACTCTCAGCAAGTAGACTTCATATTTGGTTTACTGTGAAAGGTACAAATGGTTGGGTACAGATATCCTTTGAGACATGACACAAGTGAGGGGGCTGAAGATCAAGTCTTGTGTGCTGATGATGCTAACTTCCCCTTAATACCACATAAGTTCTACATGTACACAATATACTGTGTTCAGCAGCTACCTACTATCCATCTTACATATAGGCCCATGTAAGCAGGAGTTAGCTAAGAGTATGCAGTGTGAAGAAGGCAACAAGTCGCAATACTGAAGGTCCCCAGTAATAAACTTCTTTAGCTCTTGCTGTCTTCCTTAGGAATATATACTGAATGTTCAGTTGTATGGCCTAGCCCATATGATATTGCCTGCTAGCTAAGTGGCTACTTGGAATGTGTAAGAGCATTCTAGCATACAAGGTCATGTGGAGGGCAAACCTTGTACCTAGTGAACCCTTTACATAAAACCCTTTACATAAAAACGACACAATAAAAGGAGCCAACCAGGAATTGTATTTTTGAAACCAGTAACCATTTTATTAAGGAAGACATGTAGGCCACTGTTTGAAATCAAGTAAAAGTCTTAGGTAATCACAATCTGCAAGGACATGAGAGCAAATAACATAAAACATTGTACATTATATACACATCACATTCCGTGAAGAACTGTACATACATTGCTTGAAATGGCATCATTACATATACAGGCTTAGATTCTTATCCTTTTGGCACAATCATGATTACAACAAAGACCAAAGAAAGCATAAGTGGCACCCCCAATAGCTACAATATAGCTCTAATGTTGGAGCTGATAGCAGCCTTGCTATGTTATAGCTAGGAAAAGGCTCCAGACAGTCCACAGTGAAAAAGTGCACTCAAGGGGACAGCCTAAGGGCAAAGGCAGCAGAGTTCGTGAAGGCAGCAGGACCAGAATTAAAAAGTGCATTATGGAGGCAGGTAGCCCAGTAGAAGACACAGCAGAATGGAGGCAGGAGGTCCAGAAGAGATCATCAGCATTGAGCAGCAGCATGAGCTGAGATGAGATGAAACATCAGAATCCAGAGCAGGAGATGAGACATGATGAAAAGAGGCATAGACCATGACTGAAGGCCGCATCAAGGAGGATGGAATGCGGGCAGAGCATCGAGGAGGGCTTTGGAATTAGGCTGCTAGACCACAGTGGCTGACAGTAGACCATCCCTTCTGCGTGCCTGCACAGGAACTCTGTAGTAAGGATGGGCCCAGCAGGTTTCTTCCATCTTTCTAGCAAAGGAACTCCATAGTAAGGATGGGCCCAGTATTCTTCCATATAGCCAGCCAGGAACTCTGTAGTGAGGTCGGGCCTAGCAAGCTTTTTCCATCTAGCCTGCACAAATACTCTGTAGTGAGGACAGGTCTGGCAGGCTTCTTCCATCTAGCTGACACAGAAACTCTATAGAAGGGCCCACCCAGGATTGTTGGCACAACTCTTTTTATTTGGCATTCGATGCCACAACCTTTGGTCCTTTATGGCCCCTTGCCACGTAGTAGCTTGCTATTTGGGGGAGTCATCTCTTTTGGGGCCTACCCATTGGGCATCTGTCAGCCTGGGGACTGCTGCAGGGTGTGGACTCTAGTTATGCTGGGGAAGACTCATATGGATGGTTGGGCATCCTTTGAAGGATCTGCATCAGTACGTTCGTCATGCTATTGACTGCTGCATCCAGCATCATAATATTCTGCATGTTTGCAGCAGTCTGATCTTGCAGGATCTGATTCTGCCTGTTGACAGCCCTTCTCAGGTGTACTAGCTCTGCCATTATGTGTCAGAGGTATACCCTATGCCTTTTTTCCATCTGGTCCAGCTGCTCGTGCATGGGCTCATTTGTTGGTGGTGAGGAAGTTGTTGGTGATGGTGCCGGGTCTGCTCCAGTGGGTGGTGGTGGTGGTGCTGGTGGCGGTGCTGTGATGGTAATGTGAGTGCAGAAATTTGGGCCTCCAAATGTGGCATAATGGGGCATATGGGCTGCTCCTGCTGAGAGCATGGTGCTTCAGACTGGCACTGTAGTGTGTTGGCTCGAGGTTGTGATGATTCTATAGGTTCCCACTCAAGGCTCTGTACCTCCATAAAGCCAGAAAGGTTGAGGATTACATTGAGTGGGCTAGGTGAACCCAGAGGTTGCAGCATTTGCAATGGCTCCTGAGCCTGTGGCTGCTGCTGCTGCTCTTCCTTCTCCTTGCTCACCTGAGCCTGGGAATCCATTAGGAAGGGCCTGTGCAAAAGGGTTGCTGAACTGCTGGTCCCTAGGGCTTTCTGGCTGGGACCAACTGCTTCGTGGATGAGAGCTGTGGAAACAGAACATAAGACATAAGTACCAGTGGCAGCAAGTATCCTTTTTTCATTTGGCATCAGAGGTGCACTTTGCTTCTTATCATTGTGAGCATCTTATGCCAAATGATGTGTACACCCATTGCTGCCTGCCCATTTACAGAAGGTGAACTTATCAGCTGTGGCTACCGTGGTGTCCAGCAGCTCAGCCATGCCCTCGAAGACATCCGGTACCAGCCTTTGTACAAGGTGCTCCTCCAAGTGGGTGAGGTCGATGGGACAAGGGCATCTCCTCCGGTCCGCCATATATTTTTATTTCTGGCTGCCACCTTGGCTTTCAGCTGTGCCATGATGTACCGATACCTGTGGGCCATCTGCTCCATGCGTCACTGGACTCCGCTATGCCTGTAGATACCCTTGTTATGTTGCACCATATCTGGCCCTTGATGCCTTTGAGGTCTTGGCCACCCAGTTGCCAAACATCATGGCATAATGCTCCTGGACTTCTCCAATGACCATCTCATTATCCTAGATGCTGAACTTGATACACCCTGAGATGAGGGTGTCTTGCTGCCTGGCTGCCAGAAAGGGGTGCCACTTCTGCTTCCAGAAAAGTGTCCTCCATTTACTCAGTCTCCCTCCCACTCCCCTCTCCCCTCCCTTCCTCTCTCTCCTGCCCCTGCCCTGCCCACTCCTTTCCCCTCTGCCCTCTCTGTCTATCCCTATCCTGACTTCCTCCTCCTTCCGCCTTGCCTGCCTATCCCCTTCCTCCTCCTGCTTCCTCCTAGCCATTCCCTCCTGCCTATCTCTGCTCCTGTTCCTGTCCCTATTCCTACTCCTCTTTCCCCAGGCACTCCTGCCCTCATCCTCCCGCATCCTCTCCTCCCTCACCTTCTTCTGCTCTCACCTCCTCCCTCCTCTTCTGCTCTCACCTCTCCTCTCCTCTCTCCCCATGTCTCTCACACTCCATCCTCCTCACTCCTCCTCACCACAAACACCACTCATCACCAACACTCCTCCAGTCCTCCTCATTCCTCCAAATACACTCATCCACACCTCCATACTCCTCTACCACCACTTCTCCACTCCTCTTTAATCCTCCATACTCCTCCACCACCACTCCTCCACTCCTCCACAGTCCTCCACCACCAATCCTCCACACCAAAAGACACACAAACTTCACTAACGAACAAAAACTTTCACTGCAACAAAGAAGACAAAAGACTAAGGTGTAGGGAAACAGATGGCAACAGAAAACAAGACAACTCATTCTGAAATCACTATAAAGAACTCCAACCACCCACCAGCAATACCTACCTACCGCCAATCTTCAAACTCCTGACTAATTCTCAAAGAGACAGCTGTAGGAAGCTGGGACATTAGGGGTGTGCATTTGTTTGCAACGTATTGGCAATCAGCAACGTATATGCCATATTTGTTGTATTCGTGGGGGTCACGAAACATATGGTGAACCCCCACGAATGCAATGTATCACTAATGAATAAACCCCCACCCTCCTGACCCCCCCCAAGACTTGCCAAAAGTCCCTGGTGTTCCAGCGGGAGACCTGGAGTGATCTCCTGCACTCGGGCCGTCGGCTGCCAGTATTCAAAATGGCGCCGATAGCCTTTGCCTTTACTATGTCACAGGGGCTACCAGTTCCATTGGTCGGCCCCTGTCACATGGTAGGAGCACAAGATGGCGCCAGCCGTCCATTGCTCCTACCATGTGACAGGGGCCGACCAATGGCACCGGTAGCCCCTGTGACATAGTAAGGGCAAAGGCTATCAGCACCATTTTGAATACCAGCAGCCGACAGCCCGAGTGCAGGAGATCACTCCAGGACCCCCACTGGACCACCAGGGACTTTTGGCAAGTCTTGGGGGGGTCAGGAGGGAGGGGAGTTGTAGTTAATTAAATTTAAAGGGTTGGGATGGGGGTTTTTTTGGGAAACAAATACATATGTAACTAATGACTGGATCGGGGTCCCCTGAGAACGGATGCAATGGATTTGGGTCCCAATG
Organism: Rhinatrema bivittatum; assembly: GCF_901001135.1. Lineage (NCBI taxonomy): Eukaryota > Metazoa > Chordata > Amphibia > Gymnophiona > Rhinatrematidae > Rhinatrema > Rhinatrema bivittatum. The sequence goes on along the minus strand of NW_021821448.1, from coordinate 60,664 downwards.
AATACGAATACCGAATGGGACGAGTTCGTCCCTGCCGCACATCCCTACAGTATATATAAACTGAAAAAATAGTGCACCACGCACTAATTTACACTGGCCACGTAAAATAATATGCCACATGATGACTCAATGTGTGACGCGCTGACAAACATGCTGTGTACTGTCACAACACAACAGGTGCTAACACAACGGCATGTGTGCTGACACAACGCCCCTTGCATTATTTACCTATATGATGCAGCAGGCTGCAAATTATCCTAACCATGCTCTTTTTTTTATCATGGATGCTATTTTCTCTATATTTATAGTGATTTGATGAATCTACATCTAGGCTTGGGTAATCTATATACAGAACTCAGGCCCTGATATAATTAACACAGGTTATGAGCTCCTTTTAACTTCCAAGGATTCAAGCAAAAATTTTCCTTTTGAACTACTAAATCTAAAGGCAGAAGAAAAAAATGATAATGAAAATAATAATAATAAAATCTACAGCAAGGCAACCCTTTCTCTTCAACTATTCCTTTCTAAAGCTAAGGAGTAATAATATCCAACAAACAAAAAAAGCAATACAAAATATCAACCTAATAAATGAAGGTTGACCGACGTGCCGCAAATGCGCAGTAGAGAGCAACTCTACCGCGCATGCGAGCACGTCGGTCACAGTGTGCCTCTTAAAAATAAAAATGGCGCTGTAGGAGCGGCAGCCCGAAGACCCGGAGCCGTGGCGGCGGCACCGGCCCGAAGACCCGGAGCGGCAGGAGCGGCGGCGGCCCAAAGACCCGGAGCGGCAGGAGCGGCGGCCCGAAGACCCGGAGCGGCAGCGGCGGCCCGAAGACCCAGAGCGGCGGGAGCGGCAGCGGCGGCCCGAAGACCCAGGCTGGAGCGGCGGCCCGAAGACCCGGAGCGGCGGCCCGAAGACCCGGAGCGGCAGGAGCGGCGGCCCGAAGACCCGGAGCGGCGGCGGCATGCGCGCGAGGGAGGGACAGACGGACGGAAGTCTGTCCCTCCCTCGCGCGCATGCCGCCGCCTCTTCGGGCCGATGCCGCCGCTCCGGGTCTTCGGGCCGCCTTTTCGGGCCGCCGCTCCTGCCGCTCCGGGTCTTTGGGCCGCCGCTGCCGCTCCCGCCGCTCCGGGTCTTCGGGCCGCCACCGCTCCGGGTCTTCAGGCCGCCGCTCCGGGTCTTCGGGCCGCCGCTCTGGGTCTTCGCGGAGATCGACTGAGGGGAGGAGGGAGGGGAGGGAGGAGAGAGGAGTGACTCAGGGGAGGGGGGAGAGAGGAGTGACTCAGGGGGAGGAGGGAGGAGTGACTCAGGGGAGGGAGGAGTGACTCAGGGGAGGGGGGAGAGAGGAGTGACTCAGGGGAGGAGGGAGGGGGGGAGAGAGGAGTAACTGGGGGGAGGGGGGAGTGACTGAGGGGAGTGACTGGGGGAGGGGGAGATAGGAGTGACTGAGGGAGGGAGGAGGGGGGAGTGACTGAGGGGAGGAGGGAGGGGGGGAGAGAGAGGAGTGACTGAGGGGAGAGAGTGGGGGAGGTGGGAGGGAGCATGAGGGGGAAGGAAATGATCCAAAAAAAAAAGTTAATGTAGCCCGTTTTAACGGGCTTAACGGCTTGTATCTTTTATAAAATAAAGAAAACAAAAGCAATGCAAAAAATATCCCCCTTCAAAATAAGGTATCAATAGTTGAATTCAAGCCATCAAAATTACCTTTATTTGTAGTTCAGCTCCTCCAAGAATGAGCCATTAGAAATCATTTGCATAGACATTTATCTCTGAGTTCATTAACTTTAGCATACTTTGCTTATCAGGAATTATCACTCTTGTTTTGGTTCACTCCCAGTATAAAGAAATGAAAGTATAATAGTGCATTTTAGGAAAGTACATGGGTGTGCTATTAATAGCATATATTTATAGCATATATTAATAGCATACATATATTAGTACATCGGCCTTTAAAGCAGTCAATATGATGTTTTTAATCAGCCACTGACCAGCTATCAAACTGCCTGATTCACTAAGGCTTTTCTCCCATTCAGTGTCTATGGGAAAATACCTTGATGAATCAGGCCCTTTTTAAAGTTAGCCATATAAACTTATTCTTCTAACTTTGCTGGATATTCAGTGGCATAGGTGCCCCATTGAATATACCCACCTATATTAAACTTAACAAAATACATTTATCCTGCTAACTTTAGAGTTGCTCTTCAGCAATCCTACAGTTATCCGGGTATGTTAGCTTGATAATTCAGAAAATAAGCATTTAACCTACTTAGGGCTGGATTTTCTAAGATTGCACTGGATTGTGAATCCTGTGGTATCTGGGGCGGGGGAGCGGCCTACCAAAGACGACAGCGATTGCAACACCGCTGTGTTATCGCTGCCGGCTTTCACACCCAATAGCACCAACCTGAAAGGTGGTGCTATTGGGTGCACTTCTGGCGGCGATACGTGGCTTAACTTATCGCCGCCAGTGAAGTTACTGCTGCATCCGCCTCCTCGCTGCCCCAAATCCTCCTCTTCCGGAGCTGACTCTGCCCCCAGCAACCTATCACACGCGAAAAGGGACTTATCGCGTGCGAAAAGTCCCTTTTCGCGTGTGATAGGCTTACAAAATAACCCCCTTAGCTGTATAGCCAGTTCTGCTCCAGAAGCCCCTATATTGTCCCCCAAACTAGCTGGATATTTTTTTTAACCAGCTAAACATCTGGCTATCCAAGGGATAGTGAATGTGGTGGGATCTTGAAATCTTCCCATTTTTGTGGCTAACTTTTAACATAGCTGGACAAATGGCACTGAATATGAACCTCTATGCAGTTAATTTGTACAACAGAAGAAAATTCAAATGCTATGTGATGTTCTTTTCTATTTTTTTTCATAAGAAATAGCCAAGCCATTAAGATCATGTTCAAGGATGCTATTGCACAGAAGCTGAAACATCCTTGGATTCTGGCATAATCTAGGAATGTAGCTGCACCCTCCCTGAAAGTAAGTGTCAGGGCATGCCAGTGTCAGCTGTGTCCCAGCATACTCTTTATTTAGCATTTGTGTGTTGTTTTACAGCTTCCAGACAAGCCATACATTTTAACCAGTGTGGGCAGGGATGCCTAAGAATGGCTTCCTAAAATAATATTGCCTCTAGCAGCGCACTGCAGTCTCTGCTGAAAATACAGTATTATTTATGCTTTATTGGAATTAATTTTTCTTTTTTCAATACCCTTTAATGATCAACAATGATAAATCACTTGCGAACTCAAAATAAAACTGAAACACATAGCATGGCCCAATGTTTGTTAACAGCTTTTTCAGTTGTTTTTGTCCATCATGATAGTATAAGCAGAATTAATTTTATTTCCTTTAGATATATCATGATTGACTAAGTTCCCTGCATAATTGGTTTTATCCATAAAGGATCTACATATGCATTTGTTTTTATTTGCTGTGTGTCATTACAATTCGATAGTCATAAGTAAGTATGATTTAAATATTTTAAATCAAACAAACAACCAGAAAAATTACCCTAATCTCACCACTTGCTTCACCTTTTTGGAAACTGTCAGGCACACAGCATCAGACAAATGGTGCTCAGAATTCCAATAACCCACACTTGCCTCGCAATGGGCTGTAAACAGCGTAAGTCAAGGCACCTACGTAATCATTCATTTGCTGGGCCAATAAACTGCTTCAGTTTACATATTTAATCAATTCTAATTCAAAAAAATAGAAAAAAACGTATCTCGATCTTTCAGTAGCACTGAGAAAAACAATCTTTGAACCATTCTGGTCATTATACTGTGTGCGTACTGCATCCAGCGCTGTGTTCAATATATCAAAAGCCCAAACCGATACAGGCCCATATTTTGACGAACAGTTTGCTTGCCTCAGGAGTCATGTTTATTTGTCTTCATACATTTTGTCAATGGCATATAGCTCAATTGGAACTCATCAAAAAACTTTAACACTATCAGCCTAGTTCTGAACAGAAACAATAGCTTCATGGCACACTACAACTATCCATGAACTTAACTGTTCTCAGATCATTCTGTCTTTTCACATTTACCTATTTGTCAGTAGCCTGGAGTCTGGACTATAATGCTATTATCACTTTGTCTCCATACTCTGCCTGCTTAATTCAGTGTCTTCTAGGGATGTGAATCGGGCTTCGGACGATTGAAAATATCGTCAATATTTTCAAAATCGTCAGAAATCGGGGGTTCCCCCGAAAAGATAGGAAAACCCCACGATATTGATCGTGGGGGTTCTCTTATCATTTTGGGGGAGGGTGGGAAAAACGGCACACAAAAATAACCCCTAAACCCACCCCGACTCTTTAAAACGAATCCCTTTGCTTCCCCCACCATCCTGACCCCCAAAAAAACATTTTACAGGTACCTGGTGGTCCAGTGGGGGTCCCAGGCGCGATCTCCCGCTCTCGGGCCGTTGGCTGCCACTAATCAAAATGGCGCCGATGGCCTTTGCCCTTACCATTTGACAGGGTATTCGTGCCATTGGCCGGCCCCTGTCACATGGCAGGAGCACTGGATGGCCCGCGCCATTTTTAAAGATGGCGCCGGCCATCCAGTGCTCCCTCCAGTTATCATTTAGGTCTTCCAAACTCTCCTGGTTTGATAGTCTTTGCTCCCCCAGTTACCCCAGACCCTTTAAACCCGTGAGAAATGGCTCTTTCTTTTTATTTTTTAACTTACACAGTTGCTAATTTTACCTGTCAGAGCTCTTACTGCTTTGCATTACACAGTTTAAAGACTTGAGCTTCTTTAGAGCACCAACTATAAAGACAGAACCTATGCTTTGGTAGTAGAAAACTTAGGCCTAGTTTTATCAATCTGCTGAAAATATTGCAAGTGATAGTAAAAAGGGTGTGTTTATGATAATAGCCTTATTATCACATAGGCATTAATTTTCACACTCATACCTATCTAGTGTGTGTGTGAGAGAGAGAGAGAGAGAGAGAAAGAGAGATTATTTACAAGGGCCTTCTAGTAGTTAGCTATTTATATCTCTATAGGAGGCCCACCTAGTAACTCGAGGATGATGGACGTTCTAACATCAAGCTAGGTTGAGAGAATATTGTGCAAATCTCATATTTGTGTGAGTTTCCTCACTCAAAAGATCATTAAATCTTCACAAGAGTGTACTGTTCTGTTCGTACGTCTCACTCTGCATGTAAAAGTGGCCCGTAACCCTACACTGCTACCTAAACCTCACCTCAGGTTACTAGGTGGGCCTCCTAAAGTAGCATAAATAGCTGCTTACTAGGTTGCTACCCCAGAGGCATTCTCTCTTTCTCTGTTTTTCTCTCTCTCCCTTCCCACACACATCTCAGGCCCTTCCCCAGCCTAAAAAGGGAATTTGTGAAAAAAATTACATTATGGGCATAACGCATGATATTGTGTGTTATGGCTTCACAATCTGTGAAGCCAGTCCACTTTTTCTGAAATCCCCCCCCCCTTTTAAAAATTTGCATCGCATCATGCGTTATGGTGCTTATCTTGTGCGTTAAGGCATTTTTCGCATGCGAAAACACCGTAACGCAATTTGATAAATGACCCTGTTATAATTAGAGCAATAGGTTTCTTTCCTGCAGCCTTTCCAGTGTTGCATCAGAGGTGGAAGCAACCTGTAGGTGGGGACCTACGGGTCCCCACCGTCAGCAGGCGGAGTGGGCTGATAGACATAGGCTGCTGGAGCTTCACCTATACCAGCCCTCGTTCCCCGCGGGCAGGACTTAGGTGGGCCTCTGTATGTAGCTGAGATATGAGTTGGTTCAGCCTAGAGACAGCAGGTGAGAGATAATACAGTCTTACTCTGGACAAGGTAGTGTCCTGGAAACTCGGTTGCCAAATGGAACACAGGGGGCATTCGAGCAAGAGCAGGCCGAAGCCTGAGTAAACCATGTCCACGGAGTAAGCCAGAGAGGCTTCGAAGAACAGGCTTGAGTTAGGGCTGGCAGCAATCCACAGGCAGTGGCAAGCAAGGCTGAGGTCTGATCTCGAAGATAGCCAAGCGTAGTCAAGTGAAGCAAAGGTCTAGGTCTGGAGATAGGAAATAGCGTAGTCAGGCGAAGTGGTGGTCTGGGTTTGGAGATAGGCAATAGCGTAGTCAGGCGAAGCAGTGGTTGGGTCTGGAGATAAGCAGTAGTGTAGTCAGGTGAAACGGAGATCTCGGTCTGGAGATAGGCAGTAGCGTAGTCGGGCGAAGAGGTGGTCTGGATCTGGAAATAGACAGTAGCATAGTCAGGCGAAGCAGAAGTCCGGGCTTGGAGAAAGTCAATGGCATGGTTGGGTGAAGCAGAGGTCCAGGCTTGGAGATAGTCAATGGCGAGGTCAGGCAAAGCAGAGTCAAGTCCGTGTAATCAATCAGAGGAATGAAGCAAGGTAGGAACAAGGAGACAGGAACCAGGAACAATGAGGAACAGGAAACGCAGAGATGAGACGAATCTCTGGGAGACACCGAGTACTCAACCAGCGAGGAGACCTGTTGCAAAGGCAATGCTAGGGGGCAGAGCCTGCACTTATATACTGTAGCTGAGTTGACGACATCATCCGGGGCCGCAGCTAGGTTCCCGCCGCGGTCCCTACTTAAACATCAATGGTGCGTGCGCGAGCGCCTAGGGAGGGATGCGGTGCGAGTAGCAGCTTCTCTCCGCAGGCCACGTGGAGAGGCCCGAGAAGTAGTGGCTGGGCCAGGAACGCCAGGAGCTGCGACATGGCCGGAGGCACCGGGGGAGGCCCGAGGATAGAGCTGAAGGCCCACCACCACCAACGAGAAGGAACCAGAGTCAACTTAGAAAGGTGAGGAGTCCGTGCTGCGGGTCTTCCGCGGACAGCACGCGTAACATCCAGATGAAATTTTCTCTCACTTTATGCAGCTATCAATTCCACTAAACAGGTAATTTTTTCAGTAATTAGTTACCGTGATGGAAAGAGAGTTTGCTTTAGCCTGCGGATAACATAAACATCTTTCATTGCTCTGTTACAGGTTTAGGTGCTCTGTATAATATTTTCTCTTTATAGTACACTTTTGTGTATGTGGAAGATGTAAGTCTGAATCAACCATTTCTTTCAGAGAAATGAAACTGGAGTAAATGTACTACAAACTGAAAAGTAATTAAGACTAATTTGAAAGAAATTTAAATGAAAAATGCCATGCATATTTACCATAAAAATTATATATGATGCATTAGAACTTTTTCTTGGGTATGTCATACATTTATTTGTATTGGAAAAATTTAGCAAATGTTTGTATTAAGGTAAGTAAGAGACTGATGTCAATAGTAGCTAGAATAGATATGATGTATACAGTCACTAAGACTGGATCAATTCAGTCTGCAAAATTGTAACATCTGTATTTCATTGTTTATATTTTATATTTATTGAATTTTATATAAATTCCAAGAAATTACATCTTTTTAATTAAAGTGTGTACAGGGTAAACAGTAGTATAATCACATAAACAAGTGTACTTAACACATACAGTGTGCATTATTTAGCACAGCAATAATCATGGGACTCATTGAAAGATATTCAATATGCATTAAGAAAATACACACAATGGGTGATACTATGAGATATTAGATCATTTTTCAAACTGTTGTTTGTCTTTGGTGTTGAATAGAAAAAAGGCCCATTTGAAATTAGAACCCATCATGTGATATCTTGGACAACCTGTATTGGAATGTGACCATGACACCAGAAATAATATCTTTACTCTTGCAAAAATACCATGGATTCTTCCATGTTTACAGAGAACCCAAGCTTAATATCTTATCCAAAGGACAGAATTATCAGCAGCAATGTTATGTTTGAACACTGTGCTATGGCATTAGTTAAAAAAATGATTGAAAAGTAAGATCACACCTTACTAACCCCCTAGCATTATTGCTATATTTTGTGTTCTAACAATGCACAACTTTCCTTAGCTTTCAAGATTTAATAGGATCAGAATTTACTGTACAAAGGTTGCTGAAATGACAGAAAATTATATCACTGTTTTTTTTCTTTTTTCTACATTCCACCTTTCATGACACTTCAAAGCAGATTACATTCTGGTACCTATCCCCAGAGGGCTTACAATCTTATGGACTCATTCACTACACTGCGGTATTTTTCCCTGAGAGAAAAATACTGCAGCAGTCACAACGACATGGTAAATGGCCCTACTGCCTTGTGGTTCTCAAGATATTTTTCCTCACACTGAAATGCCATGGGAAAAAATACAGAGGAGGTAAATGTCCCCTAACGTCTCATTATGGCGGCCCAGAGACTGTGATACTGCCGTAACTTAAAGGGGCCAACAGTCCTATGAAAGTACTCAGAAATCCCACGCATCTCTATAGAATCCTTATCCTGCCCTTTGTCACCCCTGGAGGAAGACCATTGTCAAAAGAATAGAAATATATAATTTTTATATCACTACCAAGTCCCGGCCCCCTCCTCCAATTCCTCCTCTTTATTACAGAAATCCATCTCCCGAAGGCCAGGACCTCCACCCTGGAAAAACCCTCCCCCCCCCCCCCCCCCTTACTCACAAAAATAGTCCTGGTGGTTCAGGGAGGACCCAGAAATGCCTCCATGCCCCCTAAGGTCTGCGCTTGCCAGCCACCATTTTGTCTCTGTCATGTGATAGGGGCTAATGCCAGGTGGTATCGTTTTGAAAAATGGCAGATGCCGGACCTGGAGCATAGGGGTCCTCACCGGACCACCAAGGTTATTTTTGTGATCTAATCTAAATTTGGATTCTTCAGTCAAGTGATTACAGCATTCAGCATTAAAATATTGCTTTGGAAATTAGGTGTCTTCCCTTTGCTATCTTCTAGCTGATATTCTTCCCTCTGCTCATGGAGGTGAAGAATTTGAACCTAGGGCAAATTTTATGCCAGTGGTAACTGTTCAGCCTAAAGAAAGCCTCTTGTTGAAAGTGATTGCTGATCTCTGGTAAAGAATAATCCAATTCAAAACAATAAATAACAGACCAAATATTGATTTTTACCTCCACGTGTTCTGAACTATTAATGACATTTTTCCATATATGTGGTACATTTTCCTTAGGGATATGTAAGTAATAAAACAGTGGGCATTTTTCAAAAGGCATTTTCGTTGGCATCTCAAAAAAGAGATAGCAGAATTAGAAAAGAAAAAGAGAAGGGCAACTAAAATGATAAAGGGGCTCGAATGATTCCCCTGTGAGGAATACTAAAGACTTTAGGGCTCTTCAACTTGGAGATGACTGAGGAGAGATATGATAGAAGTCTATAAAATAATGAGTGGATTGGAACAGGTAAATACAAATCAATTATTTACTCTTTGAAAAACTATAAAGATTAGGGAACATGAAATTAAGTTACTAAGTAATTATCTTAAGGCAAATAGTAAAAATATGTTTTTACTCAATGCATAATTAAACTCTGGAATTCATTGCTGGAGGATGTAGTAAAAGCTGTTAGTGTAGCTGGGTTTAAAAACGTTTTGGACAGGTTTTTCAAAGAAAACTCTATAAACCATTATTAAAGTGTACTTGGGCAAATCCACTGCTTATTCCTGGGATAAGGAGCAAAAAATCTATTGAACTTTTGGGATCCTGCAAAGTACTTGTGACCCAGATGGGTCACTGTTGGAAACTGGATACTGGGCATGATGGACCTTTGTTCTGACACAGTAAGACAAATCTTATGTTCTTATGTTGTTCCACAATGCGCGTAGTTTTACCTATATTGAGTGGAGACATTCCCAGGAGTGGAGATAGCGCAGGGAATGCAGAACACATATAGTTTGCATTTTCAATAGGGATGTACATTCATTTTGTGTTGTTTTACTCTATGTAGAACCAAAATAAAAAGGGGATCAGTTAGAATCCAATTCAATCCACATAAATATACTGTTACTGGATCGTGGGTCACCAATATAAATCTCTGTTAAGAAATTTTTAATCTTTATTCAAATTATCAAATTCTAAAATAAATCTCAATTTTTCATTTTACTATTTTTAATTAAATTGTTTTGTATGGTTTTTTATAATAAGGAGACAGAGCCTCAGAATTGAGCCGGTGACTGAACTTACTGGTTTAACAATCTTAGGTCATAACCTAAGATACCAGTTCTGAGGCTCTGTCTCCTTATTATAAAAAAACATACAAAACAATTTAATTAAAAATAGTAAAATGAAAAATTGAGATTTATTTTAGAATTTGATAATTTGGGATAAGTTGGGTGCCTTAGGCCATATGGCCTAAGGCACCCAACCTAAAGCTGATTGTATGCTCCCAAGGAAGACAACAAGAGCTAAAGAGGAAGTTCCTTGCTATGGAGCTTCAGCATTAGCTCCAGTTGCCTTCTAGGAGCTTCAGTATTAGCTCCAGTTGACTTCCCCAGAGAGCATACTCTTACTCATGTTGGGTGCATGGGCATGAGATAGTCAGTAGCTACTGACTATCTCATGCCCATGCACCCAAGTAGCTAGCTACTGACTATCTGATGCCCATGAGATAGTCAGTACACACTCCATATACACTCTGGTGTAGAAATGTTTGGCTAGAGGTGCAATAGCTATGTCTTCACTCTGTTGGGGAATAAAGGGTTGACTAGCTATGCAAAGGTATTAGTGCACCTATTACAAACCATAGTGAAGATATATCACCTCCTACCAAACAATGGCCCTTCTCTCTGGCTCTGGTACCAAATGCTATCATGACTTAAGTCTTCAGTCAGTGGACTACTGGAAAAGGACATAAATCCCTGGGTGGGTTTTATCTCTATTGAACCTAAATCTGTAATTGCAGGTGTCCAGGACAGAAATTTCATAGTGTACATGTAAAGCTTGTGCGGTATTAAGGGGAAGTTACACTAATCACCCCCAAAGACTTTACATTGGAACCCTTACTTGGTCCTCACTCCAATTAAAAGGCAATCTGGGAAAAACCCTTTTTAGGTTCCACACTAAATAAAATCTCTTCTACATGATGGCTGGTCCAGGAGTGTGTCAGCAGATGTGACAACTGAGGAGGAGTGAGGGAGTTGTGTAGGTTAGACAAACCCCACAGTCTAAGAGCAGAGAGCTAGGAGGCCTGCAGATGCTTGGGATCAGGCAAACCTCCACAGACCGGCTGCCTCACCTGTATTGGCCTGGCATGTGGATCTGTATAATATCTATAAGCTAAGGCTGATAGAAAACATGTATTACAGCAATCCACGTGCCATATCAGTGCAGGGAAGCAGCCAGTCTTTGGACGTTTGCCTGCTCCAAACAACTGCAATCCTCCAGGCTTTCTGCTTTTGGGCTGTGGGGTTTATCTAGCCTATACAACCCTCTCACTCTTCCTCAGTTGTCACACAGCTGCTGACACATTGTTCGAGTAGCCAGTAAGTAGACAGAGGTGCTAAATGCACAGGATGTATAGAGTACAAGTGATATAGGGAAAATCGGCTTACAATCCTGTCCCCTAAAATCAACTGCAGAAATGTACTACCACTTTAATGAATGCACATATATATACAGTGGCTCTGTACACTGTTAAGAATCTATAAACCAACCAGGCAACTTCGATCAATGACAAATGCATTCTGGAAATACCATCAGTAAAAATAGCAAGTTGAGCACTAACACGCAAACGAGCCTTCTCAATTGCAGGCCCGGTTCCTTGGAACTCTGTTCTTGAAGAAATTCGACTAACAGCTAATACAAAAGAATTTTAAAAATCTCTAAAAACTTATTTTTTTACCGTTGTTTACAAAATCAGCAAATTGACCATATACATTTTGAACAGAACAACTTTTGGATAACATCTGCTGTTTCAAAGTAAACAGTCATATTTTTGTAGGAATTGGCCAATGCTGTAATTGTGATGTATATTGTGAATTTGATTGTATTGTTATTTTAATTATGTATGTAAACCACCTAGATGGTCAGGTCCCTGCCCAATTCGCATTATATAAAAACTTTTAAATAAATAAATAAATAAATAGAAACATACATACCAGTAACGGCAGAAAAGGACCATATGACCTATCCAGTCTGCCCAGCAAGCTCTCATAGTTACCAGTTGCCCATACTTATCAGTCTGCCAAGGTCAGGGCTCTTGTTGGTGACTGTTTGAGTCCAATTTCCTTCCCTCCCTCCCCCCATGCCATTGAAGCAGAGAGCAATGTTGGAGTTGCATCAGAAGCATAGTATTATGCTTTTTGGTTAAGAGTAGTAACTGTTGGAACAAGCAAGTTACCCCCATGTTCTTGTTGGTTACTGTTTAGGTTCAATTACCTTAACACCCTGCAGTTGAATCAGAGAGCAATATTGGAGTTGCATCAGAAGTGTAGTATCAGACTTTTAAGTTAAGGGTAGTAACCACTACATCAAGCAAGTAACTGCATGCTTATCTGTTTTCCCAGACTGTACAGTTCAAAGTCCTTGTTAGTTGTTGACTGAATCCAATTCCTCTTTTCCCTCTGCCATTGAAGCAGTGAGCAATGATGGAGTTGCATCACAGTATGAAGGCTTATTTGTTAAGGGTAGAATCCGCCACACCAGCAAGTTACCCCCAAGCCTCTTACTTCATTCCCCTCCCCCTTGGCTTTAGGAATCCACAGTGTTTATCCCATTCCCTTTTAAAATCTTGCAGTTTTTGCCTTCACCACCTCCTCTGGCAAGGCATTTCAGGCGTCCACCACCCTCTCCATGAAAAAATATTTCCTGACATTGATTATGAGTCGTCCATCCCAGAGTTTCATTTCATGACCCCTAGTTCTATTGGATTCTTTCCAGTGGAAAAGGTTTGTTGTTGATCATGCATCATTAAAACATTTCAAGTATCTGAAGGTCTGTATCATATCTCCTCCTCTCCTCCAGAGCATACATATTTAGGTCATTCAACATCTCCTCATAAGTCATTTAATGGGCAGACCTCCCTCCATTTTGGTCATCCTTCTGTGGACCGCCTCCAACCTGTCTCTGTCCCTTTTGAGATACGGTCTCCAGAACTGAACACAGTACTCCAGGTGAGGCCTCACCAAGGACCTGTAGAAGGGGTTTATCACTTCCTTTTTCTTACTAAATATTCCTCTCTCTATGCAGCCCAGTATTCTTCTAGCTTTAGCTATCACCTTGTCACATTGCTTCACCACCTTTAGATCACTAGACACTATCACCCCAAGGTCTCTCTCCTATTTCATGAACAGCAGCACTTCACCCCCATCGCATACAGTTCCTTCGTATTACCACATCCCAGATGCATGACTCTACACTTCTTGGCATTAAATCCCAGTTGCCATATCTTTGACCACTCTTCAAACTTCCTTAATTCACACCTCATTATCTACACTCCTTCCGGCATGTCCAGTCTGTTGCAGATCTTCGCATCATCTGCAAATAGACAAACTTTACTTTCTATCCTTTCTTCAATGTTGTTCACAAAGATGTTGAACAGAACCGGTCCCAATACAGATCCCTGTGGCACTCAATTTAACACCAATCTCACTTCAGAGTAGGTTCCGTTTACCATTACACTCTGTCTTCTATCTGTCAACCAATTTTTAATCCATGCCAGCACCTTGGTGCTCACTCTCAAGCTTCTCATTTTGTCATGAATCTTCTATGCAGGACCATGTCAAAGGCATTACTAAAATCCAAGTAAATCACATCGAGCACTATTCCCTGATTGAATTCTCTAGTCACCCAATCAAAGAAATCAATCAGATTTGTCTGGCAGGACCTTCCTCTGGTCAATCCATGCTGTCGCGGATTGAGCAAGTCACCAGATTGTAGGTAGTTCACTATCCTTTCTTTCAGTATAGTTTCCATTAATTTTCCCACCACCGAGGTGGGAAAATTAATGGAAATGGCAGCATCTTTGTAGGCGTAAGTTGGAAGCGTATACATTTGGCAGAATAAAGTGTAAAAGATGTGGTAGCCTCTATGTGGAGTGTCTAGCATTTGTTCTACACAGAGGAGGGTAATTAGGGCCATGGTCTGGAAAAAGGGAACCTCTAATTGGAAAGCTTGCAGGCCTCAAGCAACCCTATTCCCAAAAGAACAGCAAACCATTTCTGGCAGCTGAAACTCTTGAAACCATGTACAACCCAAAATAAGCAGAGAATTAGGCCTACTCCAAGTACTACATGGAAGAGCATCAAAGTTGGGGGACGGAAGAGATATACCACAGACACATATCTACTCATGCAGAAATGTGACCCACCATATCTTAGATATGATACTGCCGAGTTTCACATCCCCCCAACACAAGGGTGTGAGTTATAGGTAGAATGGTCTTTGAGTAAGCGTGAGGATATTTTCACACCCTATGATACAATTGTTTCTCTGAGGCACCCATTAAAACAGTGGATGCACAGGATCACCTGTGGTGAAAGAAGGTCTATGCAAAATGGATGCACACACACTACCTGCTCTGGGGTATGCATAGGTGTGGTAATGGAGGGAACAAAAAGGCAAACATCATTTGCAAACACAGATATAGACCAAGGCTAACAAAGCACATCACTCATCCTGATGCAGAGAGTCACACATATGTGTTGGGCCTTTTTTGAGGACAGACTACCACACATTACCTCCTGCAGTTTATGCACCTACACATGGCCAAAGACTATGTTCTAAGCATGTCCGTAATACTACATCATTGATGTCTCTGGCTGCCTGGTCCCTACGTGATAATGAAGGAGTGAGAGTGCAAAGTATACACGGAAGACTAGATACACCTGCCAGCATGACAGACAAGTGCAAGAAGCATATCTACTAGGAACTTTGTCACAGGTACTGACAAGGGCCTCTCAAGTCTTCAGAATGTTGTTTGCTGCTTGTATCTTAGCCTGATTCTCCCATCATGTTTGTTTTTTTCTTATACTAGGGTGCAGAAAAATATATGAAAAAATAAAAAAGCAAATTGTTTCTCCCACCCCACCTCTTTCATGGTTCTTCATTCCTTTTTAGTCTCTACAGTTCCAGCCTAATTGTACCACCCTGCAGATTTGTTGGTTATGATGGGGTATTTTGTCCCCTAAAAAAATGTGAAAAAAATCATGTTTCTATTTCTGCCTCATTTATGGTTTTCCATTTTCTGTCATGGTCTATCTAGGCCATTGTTCTGTTTGTGATTTGTCACACCGTATACCTTAGTGATTTAGACAACTTTGTGCTTTTTGTGATTCCCTGCACTCTATACCTTGGAGGTCCTGCTACCATACTGCCTTGTTGTCATGCCCCTGATGTACAATCATGGGGGTCTTGCTGTCAATATGCCGTAATGGCATGTGCCAGATGTACTACATTGGGAGCCTGGCTGACACTCTGCCTAGCTGCCATACCCCCATATGTATCACTTGGGGGGGGGGGAGAGGGGGGTTCTGACACTACCTGTCATGCTCTAGATGTACCAACTTGAGGTTCTTCCTCCACCCAGCAGTCCTCAGCCATCTATTTGCCGAAACACTGGTCCTTTACTAGCAATCCCTTTGAAGTTACCTGAGGACTAGTTTGGATCCTTGAGGACATAGTCTTGTTCCACAATAACAAATGGGCTGAGGCTGCTTCATTTTAAATTATTCTGTGGTCTCATCAGCAGGGCACCAGTCATTGGGAAATCTTATCCTGAAGACAGACAATATACATATATAGACTATAGCAAGACTCTCAATAAGAAGAGAGAAATTTAGGCCCAATAGAAAACATGCACAGGAGAGACCTTTTGCATGTTCTGAATGTGGGAAAGGTTTCAGTAGGAAGAGAAAACTAATACAACACCAGAAACCCAACAAAGGGAGATGACTACAGAATATGGGAAATATTTTTTTTTAATAAAGCAAACCTCACAAATTACCAAGAAAGCCATGATAATGAGAGATCATTATCATGTTCTGATGTTGACAAAAGTTTCAAACAACCCAAAATTCTACCTAGCAGCAAGATCAATTTCAATAAGGTAATATAATAACAGCTTATGTCCCAAAAATGATACTGATGACATGTCATTTCCTTGTACAAAATTGCTTGAACAGGAAGAGAGACATAGAAACATAGAAACATAGAAATGACGGCAGAAGAAGACCAATCGGTCCATCCAGTCTGCCCAGCAAGCTTCACACTTATTTTTTCTCATACTTATCTGTTTCTCTTGGCTCTTAGTAACCATATCCTTTGTCACTCTGCCTTGCTGCTCTACCCCTTATTCTACACTATAGAAGTTTTTCTTACACTCAGAATTGCTGCCATACCTGTCTTTGCATCTTGAGTATCTGCTGTCACTCTGCCTTGCTGTCATACCCCAGACTCTATATCTTGAAATGGTTTTACCACTATTGGTCTTCTTTATACCTCCCATGGTGCCTTGATGTATTGATACCACTCTTTGAGCTGCTTTGTCTCTTTATCGGTGCCTTGGGGATTTTCCTGCCACCATTTTTGCTTTGTTTCCCCTTCTTGGTGCCTTAGGATGCTGATGCCATTCTTGGTGCCATTTTACCTCTTGGGCTGCCAGTTCATGCATGTTCATGCCTTTTTTGAAGCATTGGGGTGTTCTTCTCTCTCTTGCTGCTCCTTTGTTCCTCTGATCATGCCATGGAGAACTCCTGTCACTGCTGGTACCTTTGCAGTGCCACTTTTGGAGCCATGTTTCCTCAGTGGATGTACCTTGGAGTTATTTTCCCCTTCTGATGATGTCTTCCCACAAGTTTCATTAGAATGTCTGAGAAAACCTTAAATTTGGAGCCCAAAATAGACTGCAATGCTACCTCCATTAACTGTAATGGCAAACAAATGAACAATAAAATAAAATAAGTAAGCATTTTTTTTTGTTTTATTTTAAACAATCCAAACGAAGGGATGTGACATATGAAAAACAATAGTGAACCAAAATAAATATTTTACCTCTGCATATCCCTACAGAATGATGCCTCACAAGCAGAAACCTAAATACAATTTAGTCATCTATGTTCCTCACCTTAGAGATATTAAAATTCAGTACAGAACAGTGACTGACTTCCTATTTAATCACTCCTGCAGCTAACCGGTTACATATATAGAATACAGTTTTGGATAAAGCATGGTAAATTTAAAGTATGATATCCTAAGATGAAATGTTCACTCTACATTCAATAAAAACATATCGTTGGATCATTTTACATATTGCAAAATAAAAATTATGATTACCACCTCAAAGTAAAATAGAATTTTGTTTCAATTAATTTTTATTGAGATTACTTGTCTATCTTCTTGATTTAATTTTTAGCCTAGCAGTTTCCTCCTACTCTTTTGTTCTTCTAGCTCAATCAGAACCAGACTCAATTAGGACAAAAGTATTATAAGTCTTCATTCACTAACAGGAGTTGTCCCCTCCCCCTTTTTAGGAATCTTCCTTGCATCTAGCTCAAGTTTTGATGTTGGCCATAGACTGCAGCTCCCTCTGAAACCTTTTATATTTGTACCCTGAGCCTGACCATGAGTTGTTGCACAATAATTGGGATTTCATCTTTTCCCAGCATCCCTAGCCTTGCCCAACCTGAGGAATAGAAGCAGGCAAGGATGCCCAACCCAGCATTGAAATGAACAGTGCTGGACTGATTTATCAGGCTGAGCAATTATTTTCTTGCTCTCTCTTATAGTATTCCTTCCATTTTGGGAGGCGCAAAATTCTGATGTTTTGTTATTTCTTGGTTATGTATCAAGAGAAGAACATAGGACCTGATTTCTAAAAACATTTTTTTCATAGGCACACAATTGGGCAAAACTATAATTTATTATTTAAATTGTTAAGACTTTTTACAGGCTCAGTTATACCATAGACCTCTGAATGAGTAAAATAGAATAAAAATAAAAATATATAACACAAATTGCATATATATCATAAAACAAATCTGTAATATTAAATAAATAAAATAAAAAATAACCAGCAAACTATGAATAATTCAGATGCATAGTTGCACTATTCTGAAGGGAATCATACTTTTACTGCCTTTTTTTCAAGGTAACTACATATCTATAGTACAAGAAAAAGTTAATGTTTCTTTAAGTCACCATAAAATTCTGTAGTTACAAAAAAAACTAACTAAACCTAACATAGAGCTATCTTGTGTTTATAGAACATCTTTAAAATCAGCTTTTTCCATGGCCTATAAAGTTCAAGGCAGGCTTTGGATCAGCTGTCTACCAAAGCTCCAAAACTGTCATTTTGCAAAGCACATTTGCTTTGTTTTTTCCATTCTCAGATATGATTAGCATAGTAGAATGTCAGCTGGAATACTGAACTTGTCAGCTGGGGCTTTTCTTTCTTTAGGACTTTGACTGAGTACCACAGTGTTTATAGACATGCCTAGGGAGACAGTGTAGTAAGGCACTTCAGAATGAGTACTAAAATGCCACTTCTTGGGGTGGTTTTGGCATGTGACTTTAGAATCTGGGACACATAGCACATGATAATTGCATTGCAATGATATGCTTTGATAACCTCCTAAGAATCTCTATGTGAAGGGAAAACTGATAACCACAGCAATCTCAATTCATAGGTATAGAAGTCATTGAATTGCATTTTAGAAATAATAAGTTCTTTATTATTCACAAATAATTTACACTCTATCTTACTTGCATTCCGATTATTTTTGCACATGGGTTGTATTTTTAAAAGGTCTGTCTGCTAGTGATTTAAAGAATTGGGAAAATCATCTGCAATGTATTTTGTGTCTTTTTATGACAGAGGGTAATTTTGAAACCTATTTCTGTGAGTAAAACATTGCTTTACCCACAGAAATGGGCTTTCTGAAAGTTGCCCTCCCTATGTGCAGGTAAACTTACACATGTAATGCCACTATACGAGCAACTTGACTCACACCCAGAAGTGGTTTTCCTGCCAGAAGGGTTGGTGACAGATGTGCGCTCTCGTGCGTACTTTTGCAAATCCAAAAATATACATGCATTTTTTTCCCCAGAAAAATGTTACATGCAGAAGTGCGGAGTCAAAGAAAAGGGGCGGTCCGGGGGGCAAGGAGGGGCAGGGATGGAGGTGACTGGTACAGCGGCCATTTGCCATTGTACCAGGAAGGGTAGAGGGCACGCACAAGTTGCTACTGCTTCAACGGAGCAGAAAACAAAATACAAAAAAAAAGGTAAGGGAAAGGGTTTAGGGAGTGGGGAGGAGAGGGTAAGGGTAAGGGAGATTAGGTAGGGTGGTAGGGAAGTTCCCTCACAGTCTGCTACTTAATTGGAGTGGACCGGGAGGGAATTGGGGAAAGCTGGGAATCTTCACCAATAAATGACCCTCCCTTGCGGGTGCCACCAATTTTATAACATGGGCGGGCATGTATTAAAATCTATCATTATGTGTGCACTTTCCCTTTGAAAATTTGTGCAAAGACTGTGGGTAAAAATTTCAAAGAGAAAGAATGCATGCACTTTTTAAATTTGAACATGATTCAAATATAAAATACTCATAGATATTTGAACTTGCTTTTTTTATGGGTAGATTTTCTTCAGAAAATTGCATGCATAGACTTGAAAATTAATCTACACGTGTTATTTTCCAATCCTGCCCAAAACATGATCTCAGGAATGCCTCACCTAAATGCAACAAAAGCACTTTTAGTCATACCAT
Organism: Rhinatrema bivittatum; assembly: GCF_901001135.1. Taxonomy (NCBI): domain Eukaryota; kingdom Metazoa; phylum Chordata; class Amphibia; order Gymnophiona; family Rhinatrematidae; genus Rhinatrema; species Rhinatrema bivittatum. The sequence continues at coordinate 41,069 of NW_021821448.1, read as the reverse complement.
GGAAATCAATTATCAGTTAGATAATTTATATATCGCAATTGCTATTTATCCATATAAATAGCACTGAAAATTGTTCTCCCCATACAATGCTGCTGAGTATTTTGTTATGTTTTATTTTAGCACAGTGACCATTATTGGTTAAAATGAGATGGTGGTCTTCTAGGAAGTAATGTAGAAACACAGTAAATGATCAACAGATAAGGATCAGATGGTCTATATAGTCTACCAATTGTTCCTGTCTACACTGGCTATATCACAGTGGTCAAACATGCAAGCATGATGCTCTAGTCTTAGCCATCACCCTTCCTTGACCTTACCACTGCACTAATGAGATTTCCCAGCTGTCAGCCATATAAGTTTGACAAGCTGCAGATCTCTTTTTATCCTTTTTGTCCTCATTCTCCAGGATGCTTCTCAGTCTTATCACCTCCTCTTTGAGTTCTGCCACCTCTTTCCTGAAGGAATCAATGTACAGGTATCTTTCACACTGAACCGGTTCCTCACTGTGGATCAGGTCATTTGTAGAACTGGTTAGCAGCAGTGACAGTTTTGGTGATACAATGTTTTCCAGCCATCTTTCAGTTGCTGGTAGCTTCTAGTACCTGTTGAAAGAAATGAGAAATACCTTATTGACTTTTGTTTTGAATTAAATCCTTCTGAATAAAACCTGTAGTAAATTTACAGTAAGGAATTGTGAGGGTGGCACTTTCGGTCCTCTTCTGCTGCAAAGGGTGCAGGGCCTCTGGAAGCTGGGACTGTGGAGCCTGAAGCCTGGATTTGCTCTTATTGACTTCTGGCATCCTCTCCCAGGGACTGTGTGTTAGGGATGTGCAGACGGACACCATACATTGCATTCGGGATTTGGATTCGTCAGGGGGCAGATACGTTGCATTCGGCCGTATGGTGCCCCGATACATTAATATGTCGATTTCTATTTGTTTCCCCGATAAAATAAAATTAATTACAGACCTCCATCCTCCTGAACCCCCCCCCCCCCCCCGAGACTTACCAAAACTCCCTGGTGGTCCAGCGGGGGGTCCGGAAGCCATCTCCTGCACTCACACCCTGGGCTGCCGGTTTCAAAATGGTGCCGATAGTCTTTGACCTACCATGTCACAAGGGCTACCGGTGCCATTGGTCAGCCCCTGTCACATGGATGGCCAGTGCCATCTTGTGCTTCTACCATGTGACAGGGGCTGACCAATGGCACCGGTAGCCCCTGTGACATAGTAAGGGCAAAGACAATCGGCGCCATTTTGATTACTGGCAGCCGATGGCTCGAGTGCAAGAAGTCGCTCCCGGACTTTTGGAAAGTCTTGTGGGGGTCAGCAGGGACCACCAAGTCTTGCCAAAAGTCCCTGGTGGTCCAGCGGGGGTCCGGGAGAGATCTCTTGCACTTGGGCCGTCGGCTGCCAGTAATCAAAATGGCGCCGATAGCCTTTGCCCTTACTATGTCACAAGGGCTACCAGTGCCATTGATCAGCCCCTGTCACATGGTAGGAGCACAAGATGGCGCCAATGGCCATGTGACAGGGGCTGACCAATGGCACCGGTAGCCCTTGTGACATGGTAGTTCAAAGACTATCGGTGCCATTTTGAAACCAGCAGCCCAGGGTGTGAGTGCAGGAGATGGCTTCTGGAACCCCCGCTGGACTACCAGGGAGTTTTGGTAAGTCTTGGGAGGGGGGGTCAGGAGGGTGGGGGGTTTGTTTAAATTGGCTTCTTTAGGCGGCCAAATAATTCGGTGAAGATTCGTGTATTCATAGGGAATCACGATACGTTTCGCTTCCCCATGAACACAACGAATATGGCCACATCCGTTGCAGATTGCCAATACGTAGGGACCGAATGCACACCCCTACTGTGTGTAGAGGATTGGATGTTGCTTCAGAGCTAGCACAGCTTGTGAGAAGTACATGCAGTACTGTTAGCAGTGAGAAAAAAGGCAGTCCTGCCCTTAAACCTAAGAGACTTTTTTTCAGCTGTAGAAAGTCAAGAGCAGAAGCTAACTCAAGCCAGAAGAAATTGAAATTGGGTTAGAAATCGCCACTGCTGTCTGTCCCTTTCCATCTTCTTTTGAAGCAGTGACAAAATGTGGGAAAGCCGTAAGAAATTAGTTTTGGCAGGACAGAGGCAATGATAGGTGCAGCAGAAATCAAAACCTAAAACCAGCTGCACACTCCTTCATGATTAATGCTTCTGAAGTAATGGAGGCAGTATTTTCAACAACTGATTCATAGAAAAGATATTGTCTTGGATTCTCTGAATCAAAAGAAGAGCTAATAGCTGAAGTAAATTTGGCAGGTCTAGTCAATAGCCTCTTAACCTCTAGTGCTGTGATGGGAAAAATAGATAGTAATGAGGTGCATCAGGGAAATTATTGCCCTGAATAACAAGCCCCTGCAGATAGTAGACAACCTAAGCTTTCAGTGTCTATTTCACCTCTTAGCCTCCAAGTACAAAATGTCATCTAGGACTACATTTAATAGTCAGGTTATCCCCACCCTGTACAACCAGTGCCATAGTTGCATGCATGTGTAACTTGATAAGGCAGAGAGGAGTAGTATGCATTTCACTAGTGAAATCTAGACCAGTACAAATGCTACACATGCTTTCCTTTCTGGTCAGAGCTGGCCAAGGCAGTAGAAGGCAGTAGTTCTAACAGGAATTAAGCATCAGAGTGCAGATGGACTGTGATGAATACCCAAGTGATGGATAGCCCTCATACCTCATGCAAAATCTTATCAGCCATAAGACAAATGCTAGAGGGTTGGGAGCAAGAATGGAGAAGCAGGAGTCTTCATTCTCTCTCCTCTACCTCTACCCCCACACATTCACAAAATACCACATCTTCATTCCATCAGTCCTGCATCTGCTTCTATCCTTCCCTTTCTCTGATCCCTGGTTCTCACTCATGAATTTTTGGCTGTTAGCTTTGTCAGAACAATGCTGAATGCAAAACTGGCAGGAAGTAAGTGAGCCCTCCTGCTGACTCAGCTGGGGGGTCTTTTTGGATGAATTTGGGGTATTTGGAGAGATGCAGATAGGCATCAGGAGGGGGGCATTCAGGGGGGAAGTTAATATAATCTGGCAGCAGGAAGAGGAATCACAACTTTGGCATGTATTCTTTTGTAATAATAATGGAGAGCCAAAAAGAAATGAGGCAGGGAGATTGTGGTTTGGTGTCAGTTTTAAAAAACTGCTTTTCTGGTTCTGGGAGGAGAGATCTTTGGCTTTTTATTTATTTATTTATTTATTTATTTGTTTATTTATTTATTTACATATTTTTTTTAAAAGAAGATTTAACTGGTTAGTGTTTATTTTTATCATTAGCCAGCTAACTTTCACCAGGCAACCCAGCTGCACAGAGCTTGTTAAATCTAGATTAGATTTAAGAAATATTCAGCTTAAACCTAACTGGTTAGGTTCAGCTGAAAATTCACCTAAAGATAACCAGTTAAAATTAAACAGTTATCTTGTCTGCTCAGTGGCTGTCTGAAAATTGCCCTCATGGATTACTTATTGACCATGTGTCATTTAGACAAGCAGAGCCAGTCCTCTTCTAACTGACTTTTAATATTGGCTTTCTTATAGAAACTAGAACTATTAATATATAGATGCAGCTGGGGAAACCCTTGTCTGACTCAGTCTGTCCAGATGAAATATAAAATATTAGTCATCATATCCTCAATCCATGCATACTTGAATTAAGGTTAGGTCAGGGGATAGCAGAGAGCCTCAGATGCTTGGGATATAAAGGAGAAATGTCATGAAAGAAGTGGGCAACAGAGAAAAGAAACAATATTGAAAGAGGGAAAGAAGGCATGAGAGAGAATGCAGGAAGTGAATGAGACAGATATGGAAAAGAAACAGCAGGAATGGATAAAATGAAAAGACACCAAGAAATCTAGTAGGGATGTGAATCGTGTGATCGATCGTCTTTTGGCTGAAGGGGGGGGGGGGGGGAAATCTGATCATCTTAGTTTTTTTGGTTAAAAAATCGTTTTATCGGGGGAGGGGGGAGGGCTGGAAAACCGGCACACCAAAACAACCCTAAAACCCACCCCGACCCTTTAAAATAAATCCCCCACCCTCCCGAACCCCCCCCCAAAATGTTTTAAATTACCTGGGGTCCAGTGGGGGGGTCCCGGCACGATCTCCCACTCTCTGGCCACGGCTGCATTAATAGAAATGGCGCCAGTGGCACTTTGCCCTTATCATATGACAGGGCAAAGGTAGCGCCGGCGCCATTTTGGTTCCTGGCTCCCAACGTCACAAGTGCAGGAGATCGCTCCCGGACCCCCAGGGACTTTTGGCCAGCTTGGGGGGGCCTCCTGACCCCCACAAGACTTGCCAAAATTCCAGCAGGGGTCCGGGGGTGACCTCCTGCACGCGGGCCGTATTGCCAATATTCAAAATGGTGCCGGCGCTACCTTTGCCCTCACTATGTCATACGGGCTGACGGTAGGTTCGGACAACATCTCGCTCACACATGCCTAAAAGCGCTGCCCGTGGGCGAATGAAACATCTCGGCCTGTTGATGGCCCGCTGATGGCCTGGCCTGGCATGCCGATGGCATGGTGCTCTGCCTGCATGGAATACAACAGAGGAAAACACACGAAATTCAAATTAATAGATGAACACATATAAATCCTTTAACAACTCATACATGTTTATATCTGCCACACTGTGGGCTCTCTGGGCAGCACACAAAAATTATGTTACAGATCAATGTGGCGAGAGAGAAAGGGAAAGATAAACCTCCATGACTGTTCAGAGTAAACTACAGTTAAGTATTTTTTTAATTGTTTTCAATGCAGATATAGCTGACACACAATCTGTCACATTAAGAAAAACAGGAAATATATACAGATTGAAAAAAGAAGCATGGACATGGGTTAGGGGGAGATGAACATACATGGATATACTGCTGATCTCAGCGTCTAATACAGTCTTATTTCAGACGCAGGAGGAAGCCTCTGTATAGCCAACCGTATAGGCGTCTGTAGAGGAACCGGAGCCTCAGGATGCCTAGCGGATGCCCACCTTTCCAGGCGCCCATCTCTCTGGGCACCCATCTTTCTGGCATCCGTAGAGGCATTCCTGTCTCCACCTTTACGGACGCTGTTCTTTACGGGCGCCCATTGCTCCGGCGATGGGCGCCCGTAAACATAGGCGTCCGTAACATATGGATGCCGTTTTTTACAGGCGTTCGTATGTTACGGACGCCCATACGGATGCCCGTATGAACGGCGTCTGTACGGGCGTCCGTATGCTACGGACGTCCGTATGGACGCCGTTCTTTACAGGCGTCCGTAATATACGGACACCGTTCTTTACGGGCCCCGATCTCTACGTCCATGTCCAGAGCCGTGTCCGTATGTTATGGACGCCCGTACGGAATCCGTTCTTTACGGGCGTCTGTAACATACGGACGCCATTCTTTACGGGCGCCGATCTCTATGTCCATGTCCGGAGCCACAGAGAGGCCCAGGCATGGGCTCTCTGTGGCTCCAGTTAAACCGAAACATATCACATACCTCCTCCGGTCTTGCTGCTGGGTTCTCCGGTCGGATGGGTTCTCCTTGCTGCCGGCCCCCCCCCCTATTCACCTCTCTAATCTGCCGAGCATTTCCAGCGTTTCTCAGTCGAGCATTTCTCATTCTCCTTCTCAACCGAATGAAAAATAGCACCAGAGCAATAATATACATGTTGTCCATGGCGCAGTCCGGTATGAAGCTGATCGAACACCACACTAACGCCAGGGTAAGGGCAGGCGGTAAATTTGCAGGTTAAAGATGCGGCAAATAGCAGGTTAAAAAGGAGATAATCAGAGCGCACTTTACTGTATTGGAGGGAATAGCTAATCCGATCATTAACATATCATATACATGACGCGGGCGGAAAGGCATTCGAGCCGATTTCAAGAAGTGGTAAGGACGCGTAAAACCGGATACTGAATTGCGGGTTCGCCTTACACGTCCAAATTGTGCGCCCAATGCGGGTTAGAAACGGGGTAACTGCGACCGCGCTTTACTGTATCAGCCCATAAGTGTGGTGTGAGTTTTACCCTACATTTTTTGATACATGTTTTCAATTTGTGGTAAAATGAAAAGACAGACATGAATGGTATAGAAGTATTTGATATTAGAACTGGACAGATTAGATGGGTCTTATCTTTTTCATCTGACATCATTTTGTATGTTCCTTTGTAAGTAAAATGAAAAACAGCAAGTAAAAAGAAGGAAGTAGTGTAAGAGAATAATACAGTTCCAAGGCCCTGATTCATTGAATTATTTTCCTTTAGATACAGAATAGGAAAAAAGCCTTTTACATCAAGCCCTGAATGTTGTAAACATTTTAAACTTTTTTTTTTTTTTAGGAATCTAACACTATAAGAATGATGTACTAACTCATTGAATTTCCCATGGGTTAGCAGCTTCCTTCACACTGACATTTTCTATACATGCAAATTACCAGTGTGGAAAGCTTCCACATGAACCTGAGCTCTGGGACTGGCTGAAGAAATGATACCTCATTTTAGTGATCATTTGGAAGAAAAACCAGTATGCAAAAACATCTTTGTGCCAGTTTTCACAGAATTCTGAGATAATGAGCTGCTTCGCATGATACTTCACAGCAACAGCTCATTATCTCAAATTTATTGTAAATTGCATGCTTAGCAGACTATACACACAAGTTTACGTATGAGGGATCATGTTTTCGCAATAAGGACCTATGTATGTAAAAACATATAAAAAGCTGAAATGCTAGAACTTCTGCATATTTCAAGACATTCTGTTTGCTTTTACACACATAGGACCCCCATCTGCAAAAACATCCATAGTTTCATATATTGGTCCTCTTGTTTTGTGTATTTAAAAAATGTTACAACATTTAGATATTCTGTAAATAGTTAAAAAAGGGCACATAAATGTATTGTTAAAACATAAGAATATCTCAATATAAGTAAATTCATGTATATGCTGTATTATGAATTGTTAAATCACAATCTGGTCAACATATTTTTAGATTTTGAATATAAGTCCATAAAAATAGCATGTGCTAGTTAAATCCAAATAGTTTCAATCCTGGATTTGCTCAGCCCCAGCTAAAATCATTAGTGTCCAAGCAAATTCCTGTCTTCCTCTCAAAGATACTGCAGTTTTCTCCCAGTTTCTCCCTCTGAATAAGTAGGACATCTGGATACTGTCTTGCCAGAAGGTAATTGCTTTAGAGCCTACTTATTAAGATTTTTTTGTCATATAGAAAGAAAATAGAAGAAGGTCTTTCGAGAATAGCCTTTAGTTACTGAACAGATCTGGGAGGTAAAGGATGTAGTAGGAAGTCACTATGTCCCATCCCCACTAGTGACTGTAAATTAGTCTGCTTTGGTGAACAAAAGCAGAACAAAAGTTTCAAATCAAGGTCAGATCATTGTCTCAAGCAACTTTGATGTGGCTCTACCAAAAGAATTGTGAAAGTAACTTTTAGGGAATGCTATTGATGCTATCACATGAAAATGACAGTGTGATTTAGCCAATGAGACTGTTTTGAAATGGGCATGACAAATAGTATCAATAAATCAAAATGAAGTAATCATATTGCTAAAACAATAATATATGTCTGACCATAATGTGCTAAATTTCACAAGGGCAGATGATAATTGTCTAAAGTATACCTTTAGATGACTATCAGTATTAGTTAGAAGAATAGCAATTTTTCAAACAGCCCTAATTATGCATCAAAGTATCTTAGGGGTAGTTATTAAAAAGAAAAATCCAGTTGAGTTAGCTAGGTAATATTTATCCAGATAACTCACATGGGATATTCAGTGGCACGGCTATGCCGCTGAATATACCCAAATAAGTTGTTAGTCAGATAAGTCTTATCCAGCTAACGTTATTTAAAATTTTATATTTTAATATTTAACAAAAGTACACGAGAGATTGCAGAAAGAGGAACATAGGCAGCAATATCTAGAAAAGGTAAAATAAGCTTGAAAAGTAGTCAGAAATATAAGATGCAAGTGGAAGAAAAAATAGCAAATATGGTAAAACGGTAACAAGACTTTTCTACAAATGTTTGTGATAGAAGGAAGTACAAAATTGGTAAGTGAGCAGGTCTAACTTGTCCGGTTATCTTACCAGATAAATCCAAATATCGGCACTTATCCAGCTAAGGGGGTCATTTTTCAAATCACATTACGGTGTTATCACATGCAATAATGCCGTAACACACGCTATAAATAGCATATTGTAAAATGTGTATTCAAATTAGGAATTAGTAGTCAAGTGGGAGGAGTTTGGTGGGGTTAATGGAAATTAGGTGGTTCTAATGCTGCGTGCGACAGAGTATTGCACATTATCATGGGATCTCTCACTGGAAATAACTACACCCTTTTTTTGGTGGTACGGGAGATAAAGTAATTATTGCGGCCGTTATTGTGGATCATGCTATTATCACGGCAAATATCGCATGTGATAAAAACAATAATGCTATGGGATACAGCTACCAGGCCTTCCTGGGCCAATAAAAACACCAGTGTTTATCTGCTCTACCTTCCTAAAGTCATATTGTTTCTGACAAGCATAATTGTCAGGGCATACTGGATGTCTCGGCAGACTTGCTGCGGATGAAAACATGTGCAACCAGAAGAACCTCAAGAACAGCCAGGGCCTGTTCCAAGCCGTTCTAGGGAAATACCAGCAGCGAGTCCCGCGAGCTCAGGGCCAGGGCCAGTGTCTGGCACGCAGGCGACCATGGCACAGGAAATACAGGGAGTATATCTTTCCTCCATGAACATCCTTGCTGGCATGCCAGAAGGCTTTGTTCAGGTTTCAGCTCAGTTCTCAGGGAATCCTGGAATTATATGAAGAAATCTGAGGGGATCTGGATCCGGTCACTGAAAGATCGCATGCTGTCCCTGGCCTCACAAAACCTTTGGCTGCCCTGCATTTCACAGCAAGTGGCTCCTTTCAAACCACAGTGGGGTCATGGGGGGAATGTCCCAAAGCAATTTCAAACAAGTCATCCAAACACTAACTGGCTGCATTCCTTGCTGCATAACATTTCCTCGCAATAGGCAGGTCTTGATGGACTTGAAGAGATGTTTTTATGCCTTCACATACTTGCCAATGGTGTTGGACCAATCAACTGCTCTCTCGTGGCCATCGTTCCACCCTGTCTGAGGGAGGAGACGTACCACAGCAAAAAGTTCTTCCACTCCATCAATGTCCAGGTGGTGTGCGATGCTCAAATGCGTATCCTGGCCATGGTGGCCAGATTCCCGGGAGCCATACACAATCCCTTCATACTTAGCCAATTGAGCCAGTTGGGCCTGTTTGATAATTTTGAATCCACTCTATATGGTGATATTTGGCTTGTAGATAAGACACATTTTTCTTTCTGTATTCCATCTATACCTATGTATTTGTGGCTAATGGCACCCAAATGGTGGTTGGTGGTAGGGGAGGAAAGGATCGGTGGCATGACAAGTGCCTTGTATAGTCATGTATGCAAGCCATTAGCCCAGGCCTTGTCTTTTTCTCGCCATGCTTCTGATCCTGACAGTAAACAATGCATGGGACCTAAAGCTTGCTTAGTGAGCACACACTATACACTTTGAATATCTTCATTAGCAAAATGTCACTGTTCCTATCCTTCCCTTGGGAGCTATTTCTATCTCACTAGTGAATCAGAATCTTCCACTGTCCACACTCCTGGCACAGCACCATCATGTCTGGGCCGTTACTGAGGCATCAGGAAGCTTGTGGCACACTGTTTCTGTACAGCTTCATATACCTCTGCTACAAGCAGTATCCTGTGCATGTTGGTGGCCTGCCATATTCCCTATGCGTGTGCACACAAATGGTTTTGGGTTTTGTATGGAGCACACAGACTGCAGAGCTGTCACGAACATTCATATTCACACCAACAAGTATGGCTTTTGAAGGTAACACAAGTATGGCAGCTCTTATGTATCTCTTGAAGGTTGGCCGGTCACACACACCAATAGTGTTTGCTGGGTTGCGAGGGCCTGGCATGCAATAGTTGCAATACTCACATCTCATGTAGTCATCCTGTATAGCTGAGCTCCTTTACGCTACAGGTAGCCTGCACTTATACTGCCCTACAACAATGTGATAGGAAGTTAAACCACACAAATCGCACTTTAATGCTCGGTAAAGGTATAGGCTACCTTATACAGTCTTACTGGATGCTGTGGTTTGCCACTCACATCTGCAAGTGACAATGCTATGATAGATGCCTTTCATCTGTCATTTCTGCTGGAGATTCCGGATAAGGTTGCAAGATATGGCTTCTCACCAACGTTGCCATGCCAAACATGCTGGCAGAGACGAGGTACAATGAGGTCTTATGTACTACACGCTGTATCATCGAACGCACCTTCGGACTTCTCAAAAGTCGCTTTCGCTGTTTGGAAAAGATGGGTGGAGCTTTAATGTATGGTCCACCCAAAGTTGCAAAGATAGTGCTGCTCTGCTGCATATTCCATAATCTCCTATAATGCCACAGAGTACCAATGAAGATATGTCCAGATCTCCCCACTGGTTCCACCATGTCACCCTGCACGAGCCCAGAAGACCATACTGAGGGGCAGCCAGATTTGGAAAAACTTTATTGGATATTACTTTGCCTGATAGGCCTTACATACCACTTCCCATTCCAGGGGAGGTAGTCCAGAAGAGTGTTAGCTGTTCCTCTCCACACCATCCTCTTTCTTTCAGATGCTGCTTCCATGTGTAGATTACTAACCCAGAGGAACTCGGCTCAATTTAAAGCCAAAATATATTGTATCAATATTTTATTTCAACATGATATCAAAATACATTTTAACCACAAATGCTACGTGCAATACATCATATCCACGTTTAAAATGTACACATCATACTACCATCCATACCACACATACCGTCACAACACACCACATAATAAAAAGAACAACATATGCGTCTACAATATAAATGCCCAGTACAGTACATTACACATTCAACAATCATCAGTTGTTATAACACGATACCTAGTATCTGCACTTTCTTTAACCCATATCCTATTACATAGCATATTATTATTTATTATTATTGAATATATAATTGAATAATAAAATATTGAATAATAAAATAATATGCTATGTAATAGGATATGGGTTAAAGAAAGTGCAGATACTAGGTATCGTGTTATAACAACTGATGATTGTTGAATGTGTAATGTACTGTACTGGGCATTTATATTGTAGACACATATGTTGTTCTTTTTATTATGTGGTGTGTTGTGACGGTATGTGTGGTATGGATGGTAGTATGATGTGTACATTTTAAACGTGGATATGATGTATTGCACGTAGCATTTGTGGTTAAAATGTATTTTGATATCATGTTGAAATAAAATATTGATACAATATATTTTGGCTTTAAATTGAGCCGAGTTCCTCTGGGTTAGTAATGTATTTATCTGATTAACAGAGGATGCACTTAAGTATATGACCTTATTAGCTTTCATGTGTAGGTCATTGTGAAACAGAAACATGTATGCCTACTCAGCATTTGTCTTCACAATATAGCAGTAGACTATACTGGCAAAACTGTAGTGAAAGAAAAGATTACATCACGACATGTCGCTGCCACCATGTGTTATGCCTGATAGTCACACTAAAAGAGGCACGTGTTGCACAACACTTTGTGGGCTACCTAGCATGGTGTGGCTCCCAGCCCTCCCCAGTGGACCAGGTTCTACCACTCACAAGTGTGTGACATAGGGCCACAAATGCGATGGCACCCCAGCTCCTCCTGGAGCATGGAGAACTACAGCTCTAGAAAGCTATAAATGGGAAATGACTCAGAACCTTAAGAAGGCTCATGTGAAAGGTACAGGTAGACAGTTAAAGCTTTCAGTGACAGATTTTCCAGGTTACAGCCTCATTCCAAGGTGTAAAAACATATGTATGTGAGCTGCTACCCCTGAACTGGGCCCGCTTACTGTCACATGGCCATGGCCACACAGAGCTGACACCACAGCCTCGCCACTTAAAGAGACACTGCAGACTAGGAATTACAACTGCATCCACCTTGACAGTATATGTAGATCCAGTCCTGGTCTTTCTGCCATGCATACAGGTATTGATAGTCTTAGTTAGGCTTGTCAAACCTATAGGCTAATCACAAGAAATGCCTGCATTTTATGGCTTCCAAACCACCACAGGATTTACTAGTCTCAAAAATTCAACATAGTCAGCAAGAGTAATGCACACATCACAGTGCTGTAGTTGAATACCTTTCATTACAGCCTTGCTGAAAGCACCTGTGCTACCTGGTGCCATTGACACTATGCGCACAGCTCCTTCCAAGCTAGCCTTCCTCTTGGTGGTTGTATGCACCCTAACACACATGCACCTGACTACACTTTGTGATGCTATTTAGAAATAATAATGTGAAAAAGATGAGGGTCTTGTCCATCGTGATGTCATGTAGGTTGTGTTAGTTTCTCGGGAGCCTACAGCAGGGTGCACGTCATGCAGGATTAAGGATCATATAATGTCTGCCTTAACTTGTATTTTGCAATGACCTATGATATGTCACTGTCATAGTATATTTTCAAACCATTCTTACAGCATCCATATCCATCATGAACAAAGGTTTATGTCATATAGGCCAACGGAAAGGTATGTTTTAACCTCCTGCCTTCAACTCTCCCCTCACATTAAGCCTTAATCAGTAGAGATGAGCTTCATTTTTTCATATCGGGATGTATTTCGGTTCGGGCACTTCGTCGAAAATTTCATTTTCCAGCAGATCGTTTTTTGTCGGCGTGGATCGGGAAAACGAGTCGGAAAATGAATTGAAAAAAAAACGAATATGGGAAAAAAAACGAATCGGGAAAAAAAAAAGAATCGGAAAAAAACCACCCCAACCCTTCAAATTTACTGTATTACAATCCCCCCACCATCCTGATTCCTCCCCAAGACTTACTAAAAGCCCTGGTGGTCCAGCAGAGCCCCGCAAGTGATCTCTCCCTCCGGGCCATTGGGCTGTCGAGCCTGCTATGAATCAAAATGGCACCGATGGCCCTTTGCTCTTACGATGTCACAGGGGCTACCAGTGCCATTGGTCGGTCCCTGTCACATGGTAGGAGCACAAGATGGCGCCGGCCGTCCATTGCTAGTCTTGGGGAGGGATCAGGATGGTGGCGGGGTTGTAAGAAAATAAAATTGAAGGGTTGGGGTGGGGTTTTTTTTTTTTTTAATAAATGTGCCCCTCCCCCCCCCCCCCCCCGCACTAACTCAAAAAACAAATCTTCCCCAAAGTTCAGGGAAAATCCGTTTCGTGGTTCCAGTCCCCCGAACCCCTACAAATTAGGCAATTTCGTTGAAATTGCCTAATTTGTGATAAATGAATGCACATCTCTATTAATCAGATAGGAAGATGTCATGTACTTGCAAGGTCATTGAGCTGCAGGTGTATGCACATATATATGAACCGTTAACATATGCACATATGCAGAGTATTTACCTTTTACCTATATCTACAATCTCTTACTGTGCAGCAGTGATCTCTGAGCACTGTGAGAGCAAACAGGCTAAGCAATTCTGCCCCAAATTATTTGCAGAGAGTTCTGTTGGCAACATCACTGCACATGTTTCCATGCTTTCATGTTTGCATACCCTTGCTGATGCACATGTGTGTCACCACTTCTGGGGAATCAGGAATAGCTGTTATCCTCTAGGCTGAGCATCATGTGGCGCAAGTCTCTACTATTGTTTGTTCTGAGCAGGGCAGGTCTGCTGCTGCACTAGCAATGAAGTGGTTTGTGCATTGCATATGGGTAGAGAAAATCTTGTCAGCTGATGAGTTAATAAGCCTACAAGCTGCCTCCATAGTAAAGGGCACACAGTGCTGAATGCATAGGCCTACTGCTCCCAGAGCTGTCATGTCATTGCATTGATGGCTGATGGCCTTTCTGTGTTGCTGTCTTGCCAGACACACATTTAGTGCCACCTTGTCCCTTCAGAGGCCCATGTCACTACCTCACACTAAGTAGATGTCATGTATGCCTGTGACAGAAGATTTTTAGGTGTCCGGCTACAGATGTTTAGCAGGAAACACTGTGACTAACTTATTAGCAGTTAGGGCCTCCTTTGCTAAGCATTTTTCCCATAGACACAGAATGGGCAAAAAGCATTAGTAAATCAGGACCTTAGTGAGAAGCAGCCACAGACCTCTATGTAATTTGATGACAAATATTCAGGAACATACGCATTGCACATGTATAGGTGCTGCAAGTGGAGCCAGTCGTCCATACTATAAACATGTGTGTGTGTGTGTGTCACTCGGTGACTGACATGCTGTGTTTGCCTTGGTCAATCGCTGTGCATGTGGGTGCTGCTGCACTCAGAGGTCCCTTCCTTGGCACTGCTATCCAGACCCCGGAACAGGGGCTGAGGTCTGCTGGTTGGCATTCAGACATGTCAAATATTCTGTATTACTTGAATGTGATAGTTAACATTTGACTGTTGTGCCCACCATGCCCCCCCTCCCCCCCCAGTAATGCTTTACCATGCACTAGTTGGAGTAGGCTGAATAATAAAGTTATTAGTGGTATGAGCCTACCTAGACCTTAGGCTGCCACAGAGGCTTGCAACGCTATGGAGGGATGTTGTGGTGGTTATGAAAGTGTCCAATAAATGTGGGGATGCTGTCATGGATGGAACATGGGTTGGCAAGAATTAGATAATGTTAAAGCTGTAAGCCTGATTCAGATGAGTGGTTTGCATCATGCAGCTTTATACGTAGCATGTACTGATATACCAGGTGCAGGGGTATGTGTGTGTGTGGGTGGTGTGGGAGTTTGTGTGCTTGCCTGGTGGCAGAGGCAAAACTGAAATCCTATTATAGAGTCCTTTTTTGCTGTCACTGGTCTGTTTTGTCTCCTTTCTGTGGATTATATCATGCACACTTCACATAGAGTTGGCACCCCAGGCCACGTCTTTTGACACCCTGTGCTCTGTAAACAGTGGCAGGGTAGGCCAACCTTTTTTCTGCCATTTGAAGGAGAGTACCTTTCCTGTGCATATATACAGGTGGTGTGCCATATCTGCCGTGAAATATTGGGGACAGGGTTTGTTAGCCACTCTAGATGCTTCACTTGTACAGTACCCTAACAAGCCATGCCACACCACTGTGTACTTGGTGAGTGTTGGAACAGAGTGACAGCTGCTATGTGACAAATAGGGAGGAGTATTTTCTGGTCCACAATGTCCATAAGCGAATAGCACAGGGTGTAGAGGGCTGCAGTAGGGGAGCAGGCACACTTCCACAGACTGACTGCCATCTTTGTAGGGGGCTGCCATCAGGATCTGGATGCTACCTGTAAGGTCATCCTAATCTTACACATATTATACAGACCCCCAAGCCATGCCAGTGCAGGGCTGGCAAGCAGTCTGTCGAAATGTGCCTGGTCTTTAGCACTAACACCAGCCCTGTACGCCCTCTGCTATTCGTCTGTGGACATTGTGGACCACATAGTACTCCATCACTTCTCCTCCAGACTTGTTATACAGCAGCTGACACTGTGTCACAACACTCAGCAAGTACACATCCTATTAGCAGTGAAAGCTACAAATGGTGTCGTTCACATACACTTTCATTCCTGCCATAAAAAAGAGGGCAGAATATCTAGTCTTGTGTGATGATGATGACTAACTTCCAATTAACACCACATAAGGTATACGTGAACACATGATTCAGTGTTGGCCATGAAACTACTCTGCATGTCATATACAGGGCCATGTAAGCAGGAGTTTGCTAACAGTGTGGTGTGTGACGGATGCAAAAAGAGGCAATAGTGAAGGTCCCCAGTAATGAGCTTCTTCTTAACCTTGGCTGTCTTCCTTACCAGCATACAATGATCTTTCAGTGGTATGGACTAGGCCAGATGGTCTTCCCTGCTAGATAAGTGATAAGTTGGAATCTGCCAGTGCATGCAAGATCATGTGGAGGGCAAACCTTTAACCTTCTCAAACATTAACACAAACCACATAATGAAAGGATACAATGAGGAAGTTTCTTTTTCAAAACAGTGACGACATTATTAGCAAACACATGTAGTGCACTGTTTGAAATAAAGTCAATGTCTTAGGTAATCATATTATGAAAGGATAAGATAAGAAATAGCACAAAACATTGTATATTTCAGGAATTGCACATTCTGGGTACACTTGTATGTAAATACATTGAAATGGCATCATTACATATACAGGCTTAGCATCTTATCCTTATTACGCAATCATGATTACAACTAAGAACATATAGGGGCGGATTTTAAAAGGCCCGTGCGCGCCGGCGCGCCTATTTTGCATAGGCCGCCGGCGCGCGTAAAGCCCCGGGACGCGCGTAAGTCCCGGGGCTTTCGAAAAGGGGAGGGAGGGGGCGTGTCCGGGGGCGTTCCCGAAACGAACGCGGCGTTTCGGGGGCGTGCCCTGGCGTTTCGGGGGTGGGCCCGGGGGCGTGGCGCTGGCCCGGGGGCGTGGTCGAGGCCTCCGGACCAGCCCCCGGGACCGGAGGACGGAGTGGTGCTGCCGGCGACGCGCGCAAAGTTAAGGGGGGGTTTAGATAGGGCCGGGGGGGGGGGGGGTTAGGTAGGGGAAGGGAGGGGAAGGTGGGGGGAGGGCGAAGAAAAGTTCCCTCCGAGGCCGCTCCGAAATCGGAGCGGCCTCGGAGGGAACATGCAGCTCGCGCTGGGCTCGGCGCGCGCAGGTTGCACAAATGTGCACCCCCTTGCGCGCGCCGACCCCGGATTTTATAAGATACGCGCGGCTACACGTGTATCTTATAAAATCCAGCATACTTTTGTTCGCGCCTGGTGCGCGAACAAAAGTACGCGCTCGCGTATTTTTTAAAAATCTGCCCCATAATGTGGAAGTGGCAGTGGAAGAGGACCGGAAGGCTCACCTGCATACTGCTCCCAGCATCCCCCGGGAGAGGAGTCCAGAGGTTGCCCCAAGCGATCCAGGGATTGAATTCCACACCCCTAGCTTCCAGAGGCCCTGCACCCTTTGCAGTGGAAGAGGACCGGAAAGCTCATCTGCATACTGCTCTCAGCATCCCCCGAGAAAGGAGAGCAGAGGTTTCTGCAAGCGATCTGTGGATTGAATTCCACAGCCCCAGCTTCCAGAGGCCCCACACCCTTTGCAGTGGAAGAGGATCGGAAGGCTCACCTGCATACTGCTCCCAGCATCCCCTGGGAGAGGAGTACAGAGGTCACCATGAAGGGGGAATGAATCAGAAAACATGGCAGGAAAAATCCCAAGATATAGACAAAGGAACCAAGAATCAGAAAGAATGAAATCAAGATTTCAAAAGAATATCTCAAAGTATAAGAGCTGGAGTATGCCAGGAAGATACAGTGACAGAAAAAAGTTAAGAACCCCAAGATGTAAAATCTACAGATGGCAGCAAAGCTGAGCGGCAGAAGGATCTGAAGGTATAGGATGAAGGATATAGCATTAAGGCAGCGTGGCATGGGAGATGCCAGTCATTCCGTTGGAACATACAGACAACCATATAGGAGGATAAGAACATAAGAACATAAGAAAATGCCATACTGGGTCAGACCAAGGGTCCATCAAGCCCAGCATCCTGTTTCCAACAATGGCCAATCCAGGCCATAAGAACCTGCAAGTACCCAAAAACTAAATCTATTCCATGTTACCATTGCTAATGGCAGTGGCTATTCTCTAAGTGAACTTAATAGCAGGTAATGGACTTCTCCTCCAAGAACTTATCCAATCCTTTTTTAAACACAGCTATACTAACTGCACTAACCACATCCTCTGGCAACAAATTCCAGAGTTTAATTGTGCGTTGAGTAAAAAAGAACTTTCTCCGATTAGTTTTAAATGTGCCCCATGCTAACTTCATGGAGTGCCCCCTAGTCTTTCTATTATCTGAAAGAGTAAATAACCGATTCACATCTACCCGTTCTAGACCTCTCATGATTTTAAACACCTCTATCATATCCCCCCTCAGCCGTCTCTTCTCCAAGCTGAAAAGTCCTAACCTCTTTAGTCTTTCCTCATAGGGGAGCTGCTCCATTCCCCTTATCATTTTGGTAGCCCTTCTCTATACCTTCTCCATCACAATTATATCTTTTTTGAGATGCGGCGACCAGAATTGTACACAGTATTCAAGGTGTGGTCTCACCATGGAGCGATACAGAGGCATTATGACATTTTCTGTTTTATTCACCATTGCCTTTCTAATAATTCCCAACATTCTGTTTGCTTTTTTGACTGTCGTAGCACACTGAACCAATGATTTCAATGGGTTATCCACTATGACGCCTAGATCTCTTTCTTGGGTTGTAGCACCTAATATGGAACCCAACATTGTGTAAGTATAGCATGGGTTATTTTTCCCTATATGCATTTATCTTTCAAAGTATGGCTGCACCTGGCTGATCTACTAGTCCAATAGGATATCTTTGTGCATGAATTAAGCTGTGCATGTCATAAGTAGGTAGTTACTAAAATGCACAATACAGTGTAATTATGAGTGGGCAATGAAATCAGTTAAGGTTCATGGAGCAGTGCAACAAGTGTTCAAAAGAATGGATAGCCATGTAAAGAGTAAGAGATGGCAAGAAGGTGAGTACCATAGATATAGAATTTTATTAAAATCCTGAGGAGTGTTTCAATAAGTTTGCAAAGCAATGTATGGCTAGGGCACAATGGAAAGTAGACAGGTACTGTAGGGGAAGGGGATTTGGCATGCACCTTGAACACAGCTGGAGTAGTAGAAAGCACTCTCAGATACCTAGAACAGCTTGAAATTGCAGTGGTAGCAGCAGTGGTCCTGGAATATCTTAAGATCTTCCCACTATGATCTCCCCCCCTCTCACCCAAATCATCGGCCTCACTGCTCTATCTTTACTCCTCCTAAATGTTCAGTCTCTAAGCAAAAAGATACCCCTTCTCTGCAACCTTCTCACCGACCAAGACCCAGACATCTGTGCTATAACAGAGACCTGGCTAAAGGAATCTGACACTGTTCTCCTAAACCAATTTCCATCTGAAACACACGACATTTTCTCCATCCCCAGGCCAAAAAGGAAAGGAGGTGGTTTACTTTTAATCATAAAGGAAAAATTTAACATGATTCTCCACCCCATCCCCCCCCCCGCCTAAAATTGAAATAGGCCTTTTCAAATCCCCCTCTTTACAAATATGTCTCATTTATGCTCCCCCAGGTACACTTCATACCAACCCTTCAACCCTTATAGAATATATTGCAACTAACATCTCCATTGACATTCCTGCAATCATACTTGGTGACTTCAACCTGCATGTTGATACTTCCCCCCGCACTCCCTCATGTGATGCTATTCTCGATTCATTAAATGCTTTAGGCTACAAGCAATCTATCCATTTGCCCACTCACAAGGCGGGTCATACCCTTGACCTCCTCTTTACCAATGCCCTCATACAAACTGACACCCCCTCTCACACACCTATCCCCTGGTCAGATCATCACCTTATCAAAACTGATCTCTCCATCAAGACACCTACCTGCCATGATAGTACAAAAAAAACCATACATTACAGGAAAAACTGTACCAGAGATGACCTTATATCAGCCATCGCTAACAAACTTGACAATCTAGAACTCACTAATGTAGACACAGCTCTTGCCTCCTGGTATGACATCACCAATAATATAGCTAATTCTGCCTGCCCCCGGCAAACTAAACTTATCTGTCCCCAAAGTAACAAGAGTAAGAAACCTTGGTACTCCCAAGAGCTAAAAAACCTTAAACAACACCTTCGAAAATCTGAAAAGATTTGGCGCAAGGATCCCTCACACACACACCTGGCACAATTTAAAACCTCCCTACATCTATATAATGACAAACTTAACATGACAAAACGAGACTTCTATGCCAACAAAATACACCAATTCCAATACAACCCTAAAGTACTATATGATTACGTAAACTCACTTACCAAGACGGCTGCCCCCGACATCCCTGATGTAGTAGCCAAATCCAAATGTGAAGATCTAGCCACCTTCTTCCAAACCAAAGTAGACAAGTTACTTTCAAAGTTCACCCCTTGTGCCAGTCCCATCAACATTGTCGAACCCGATTTCATCAATACAAAGACTTGCAACAATACTACTGTTCTCTCCTCCCTAGACTGCACCTCAACATTAGAAATAGAAACCTTTATCAAGAAAGCCAAACCTTCCACTCACCCATCTGACACCATTCCCACAAAACATCTCCTCACAATACCCAATATTATTGCTAAACCATTAACAAATATCATTAACCTCTCCATTAACTTGGGACAGGTACCTCTCCCCTTGAAACAGGCTATTGTCAAACCCATCCTAAAGAAACCCAAACTTGACCCCTCTGATCTAGCCAACTATCGCCCTATTTCCAATCTTCCATTTATTGCTAAACTCCTTGAAAAAACCGTTAACAAGCAACTCACAGAATACCTTGAAGACAATCACATCCTTGCCCCCGCACAATACGGCTTTCGGAAATCTCATAGTACTGAGACTCTTTTACTTTCCCTAACAGACCACATTATTAAAGGATTTGAGAAAGGACAATCATACATACTAGTCTTCCTTGACATCTCCTCCGCATTTGACACCGTCAGCCATCCCATTCTCCTACAGCGGTTGACTGAAATAGGCATTACAGGTGTTGCCCACAACTGGTTCAATTCATATCTCAGCAATAGAGATTATAAAATTCAGCTAGGCAATCATGTTTCCAAGGCTATCCCCCTTAATCAAGGTGTCCCTCAAGGTTCATCCCTCTCTTCAACCCTCTTCAATATTTACATTATACCCCTCTGCCACTTCCTATCCAGCCTAAATCTCCCACACTACATATATGCTGACGATGTTCAGCTCCTCAAACCCATCACTGACTCTATTTCTAAAACCATGGATTTCTGGAACGATACTCTCCAATCCATAAACAATCTCCTTTCTTCCATCCACCTAGCTCTCAACACTACTAAAACTGAAATCATGCTCATCTCACCCCTTAACCACTCGATCCTTCCCCCTCTTTCACAGTTCTAATTTGCACAACAAGTCCATGATCTGGGTATCATTCTCGATGGGCATTTCACACTGAAGAAATTTATCAACAACATACTAAAAGATGGCTTCTTTAAACTTCATACACTAAAAAAACTAAAACCCTTACTACACCCCCCCCCCCCCCCCCCCCCCCGATTTCCAAACAGTGCTCCAAACCACCATCTTCGCCAAAACCGACTACTGCAACTCCCTTCTCCTCGGCCTTCCTAACAACGCCATTCACCCCATTCAAATTTTACAAAACACAACAGCCCAAATCTTGACCAACTTACGCAGACACGACCATATTACACCTGTTCTAAAAGATCTACATTGGCTCCCAATAGCTTCCCGTATACAATATAAGACTCTCTCTCTCATCCACAAGGCTTTATACAATCCTGAAATGAACTGGTTTAATGAATCCTTCCGCTTACACCAGTCTAATAAGTCTACTAGACACGCACATCTCGCAACTATGCCCATCCCTTCCCCTAAACTCTACAAACTAACATCTACCAGAGCCCGTGCAATATCGATAGCCGGGCCGACCCTTTGGAACACAATACCAGTTGAACTACGGCAAGAGGAATGCCTCAAATCGTTCAAGCGGAAACTCAAGACCTGGCTCTTCGCCAAGGCATACACCTAATTTCTCCCTTCCTCTCCACTGCCCACCCTTCCTCTCCTCTGCCCCCCTCTTCTGGCCCTCTATCCCCTCACTTCGCCCTTCTCCTACCTTTTTCTCCCCCCCTCACCTCATACACTTTTTCTCCCCCCTTCACCTCATACCTTTTTCTCACCCCCTCACCTCGTTCCCTTCCCTCTGCTCGCCACTCCCCCCTCTCCTCCTAGCACCCCTAAACTGCTTATCTCTTAGTGTCTTCCTTCTGTACATATGTATATATTTACAAACCTCGTTGATTATTTAATGCAAATTTTCCCCTTGTTATTCACACCCTCATTTATTCATTTGTTAACTTGTTTTATTTGTTCAATGTAAAGCGCCATGCCTGGCGTTTGTTTGTGTTACACTGTAAACCGATGTGATATCCTGGATGAATGTCGGTATATAAAAATTTTAAATAAATAAATAAATAAAGATCTGGAATGCTAGGAGCAGAGCAAAGCCGCGAGGAGAGTATCCTTAACACTCCCAAAGGCGTTTGTCAGTTCTTGGACATGCATAGAGCAGTGGAGCAAGCGTGCACCTTTATGTGAGCAGTGGCAGCACAAGTGTTGTTTGTGTTGGTTAATAATTTCTAAAAATTGGAATCGTAGGAGCACAGCAAAGCAGCAAGAAGTGTAGCTATAATGCTTCCAAAGCTGTGGTGTTGTCAGTGTCAGATCCATGTAGCAGTTGAAAATACATTTACAATTCGAAAAACTGTGGCAATCATATTGTAACTGGCAAACTCAGGACCAACAACCTGTGGGGGATAAAGTATAAGTATAATGAGGGGAAAATAGACTTTATTGGGCGGATTTTAAAAGCCCTGCTCGCGTAAATCTGCCTGGATTTACGCGAGCAGGGCCTTGCGCGCCGGCGCGCCTATTTTCCATAAACTGGCCTGACGCTGCGGATCCACAATGTTCCTGATGACGTAAGGGCGCGCGTGCGCTCCAGAGTTTGTACCAGCGAGGCTGTGAGCCTCGGGGGCGTCCCCCCGTAGTGACTTCATCCGCTTCACTTTAAAAGGTCTTTGCTTGCAACTACGAATCGAGTTAGCAAGGGGAATTCTTTCTCCGCTGCTCTGCCTCCACCACCTTACCTATGGGTACCCGCTCCTCGGGGGCCCTGTTCTCTCTTCTTGATTTCAGATTACTAAGACGGGATCCAGTACTCGCTCCTCGAGGGCCTCCGTCCCTGAATGCTCAGAAGACTCCTTTCTACCTGGAAGCGATTGCAGACGTGAACACAGTAAGTTCTATTACAGATAGGAAGCGGTACTCGCTCCACGAGATCCTATGTTCCTAATCCCCGAAGACTCCCTTCTGTCTAAGACATTATCGCAAGTACGGAGATCGTGAGTCATTATTGCAGATTGTAGATTGGAACCGGCACTTGCTCCACGAGGGCCCATGTTCCTAAATCCCTTCTCAAACTCTCTTCTATATCAGAAGCTATCATATATCTATATTTTGTGCACTACTATTATAGATTGCAGATAGGAACCAGTACTCGCTCCACGAGGGTCGATGTTCCTAAAACCCTCCAAAGACTCTCTTCTATTCCATAAGCCATCTCAATCACAGATATTGTGAGTTCTCATTCCAGACTGCATATAGGAACTAGCACTCGCCTACGGCTCCTGTTCCTGAATATACTGAAGATTCTCTGTTGCATAGAAGCCATTACAGATATCTACAATTGTGAGTGTATCATCTACTACTGGTTATGTATCCAGCATACCCTGTCTACTCACTACCTATAGTCTCTCTCTACAGCTCAGCAACCCAGAGACCACAGTTCCAGTATCTGAGGGACTTCAGCCCTGCCGGGCACATCAGCTCACCACTGCCACCTCTGGTGGTTCTACTTCCTGTCTAATAAAGAACTATCTGTGTTTGTCTCCATACTCCAGCCTAGCCAGTGGTCCCTCTCAGGATATCCTCCTGGGGGCGCTGTCATCTGCCATTGGCCCAGGGATTCACCAGTTTACCTCAAGTGTTCATTCCTTACACTACCAGAGCGGTATTATACGACTGCCACTCTGTGGGAAGCCAACCCACTACAGGACACTAACTCCGCCTACGGAGTATTACAATTGTTAGCTCTTCCCCTTCACAGGGTGATCCATAACAGATTGCTAACTCCCTGGTGGACTTATAACAGATTGCCAATGCCTCCCCGTGGCGGGATGATTTATTACAGATTCTAACTCTGCCCTTGGGGAGCAGTTTCTACAGATTGCTACTGCTAGCAGCAGGGATTGATAACAGATTGTTAACTCCTCCCTTTCTAGGAGGAGATCCATATCAGATTGCTAACTCCTCCCTCTACAGGAGGAGCTCAATAACAGATTGCTAACTCTGAGCAGCAGGTTGGAGCAAGACAGACATATGCAGTATAAATTAGGCTTCAGCGGATATAATGGAGAATGGGATACTGCAGCTGGAAGTCAGGCCACAGAGTTTATAGTTGCAGCAAGACAGACTTATACAGCATATATCAGGTCTGAGTGGATATAGTGGAGTATGGTGTGCTGCAGCTCTAAATGTCTGGCTATAGTGGTTATGGTTGAAGCATGACAGGCTTATTCAGGATATGTCAGGCTATGGTGGTTATGATTGGAACAAGGAATGCAGCAGCAGCTGGAAGTTACAGGCCATAGAGATTATGGTTGGAGAAAGGCAATACTGCAGCTGGAAGAGTCAGGCCACAGTGGTCATGGTTGCAGCAAGACAGGCTTATGTAGAATATATAAGGCCTCAGTGGTGGTATTAGGAAAAAAGGAGGCAGAGGATCTCAGTGGAGTCATGCCCAGTGGTAGTAATTGTGGCAAAGCAGGCAGAGGAAGTCAGTAGACTCATGCCCCAGTCGTGGTTTTTTTGAAACACCACCACTGAGGCATGACTCCACCATCATCCCCTGCCTGCTTTGCCTCAATAACTATTTGGGGATAAGCAGGTAGAGAAAATCAGTAGAGTTATGCCCCAGTTTTCAAACCCCTATAGTGGTGTTCAGTTATGGTAGTGGAAGGTTGCTTCTGGATGTGCTGCCAGACACTTATGTTGTTGGAGTTGAGATATGGCAGTGGAAAGCTTCTGCTGGATATGCTGCCAAAGCCCTGTAATGTCAGGACTCAGTATTGTTATTGGGGATATTTAAAGAGGAAGCAGCAGGAGTGAAGCCCCATTGTTGATGTTGGGGACTTGTATGGAGGAAACAAGATAAGTCAGGTCCCACTGTTGTTGTTGAGGACATGTGAGGAGGAAGCAGGAGGAGTGAAGCCCCAGTTTTGTTGTTGAGGACTGGTAAGGTGGAAGCAGGAGGCATGAAGCTAAGGTGTTGTTGTTGGAAACAACAAAGGATGAAGCAGGCTGATTCAGGTTCCATTGTTATTGGAACATGCAACAAGGAAGCAGATTAAGTCAGGTTCCACTGTTGTTGGGGACATCTAAGGAGGAAGCAGGCTGAGTCAGGTCCCACTATTGTTGTTGTTGGGGACATGCAAGAAGGAAGTAGGAGAGAATCCCCACTGTTGTTTTTGGGGATGTGAAGGAGGAAACAGGCTGAGTCATGTTCAACTATTGATGTGGGTATGTGTAAGGAGGAAGTAGGAGAGTGAAGACCCACTGTTGTTGGGGAAGTATAAGGAGGAAGCAGAAAGAGCGAAGCCCCAGTGTTGTTTTTGGGGAGGTCTAAGCAGGAAGCAGGCTGAGACAGGTCCCTCTATTGTTCTTGGAGATGTGTAAGGAGAAAGTAGGAGGAATGAAGCCCCAGTGTTGTTGCTGGGGATGCATAAGGAGGATGCAGGAGGAGTGAAGCCCCATCGTTTTTGTTGGGACTTTGATAGAAGGCAGCAAGATAGGACAGGCCTCAGTTTTGTTGATGGGGAAATGTCAGGAGGCAGCATAGTGTGATAGGCCCCAGTTGACATGATGAGGACAAGTCAGGTAGAAGAAGGGTGGGAAAGACCCCAGTGGTCTTGATAAGTCAGGAGGTAGCTGTGTTTGACAGGCCTCAGTTGTCATGAGGGGAAGAAGTCATGAGTCAGCAGGATTTGACAGTCCCCAGTTTTGTTGATGGAGATAAGTCGGGAGGCACAAAGTGTGACAGTCCTCAGTTATCTTGATGAGGAAAAGTTGAGACCCAGTGTATGACAGGCCCCAGTTGTCTTGATGGGGACAAGTCAGGAGGCAGCAGAATATGACAGGCCCAAGGTTTCTTAATTGGGACAAGTCAGAAAGATACAGGCTAAGTCAGGCCCCAGTGTTGTCATTGGGACTTGACAGGAGACAGCAGGATTAGTCAGACCCCAGTTTTGTCATTGGGAATGTGACAGGAGGCAGCAGAATTAGTCAGACCCCACTATTATTGTTGGGGACAGGATAGGAGCTAACATGATGTGACAGGCACTAGTTTTGTTGATGGGGACATGTCAGGAGGCAGCAGAGTGTGGCAGGTCCCAGTTATCTTGATGTGGATAAGTCAGGAGATAGCAGTTTGTGACAGGACCCAGTTTTCTTGATGGGAACAAGTCAGGAGTTAGCAGGGTATGACTACCCCATTTGTTTTGATGGGAACAGGTCAGGGGGGCAGCAGAGGTGACAGTTCCCTGTTGACTTGATGGGGACAAGTCAAGATGTAGCAGGGTGTCACAGGCCTCAGTTGTCTTTATGGGGAGAAATCAGGAGGTAGATTTGTGTGATAAGTACTAGTGTGGTTGATGAGGACAAGTCAGGAGGCAGCAGGATTTGTCAGACTGCAGTGTTGTCATTGGAAATGTGACAGGAGGCAGCAAGATGTGATATGCCCCAGTTTTGTTGATTGGACAAATCAGTAGGTAGCAGGATTGATCAGACCCTAGTGTTATCATTGCAGACCTGAGAGGAGGCAGCAGCCCCAATTTTGTTGATGGGGACAAATCAGGAGAAAACAGAGTATTATAGGCCCCAGTTCTCTTGACTGGGACAAGTCAGGAGGCTGCGGAACATATGACAGGCCCCAACTGTCTTGATGGGGACAAGTCAGGAGGTAACAGGTTGTGACAGGCTCCAGTTTTGTTGATGGGGTTAAGTCAAGAGGCATCAGAGTGTGATAGGTCCCAGTTGTCTTGACTGAGACAAGTCCAGAGGCTGCAGAGTGTGACAGGCAACATTTGTCTTGATGGGGACAAGTCAGGAGGTAGCAGGATATGACAGGACTCAGTTTTGTGATGGGGACAAATCAGGAGGCAGCTGAGTGTGACAAGCCCTAGTTATGTTGATGGGGACAAGTTTGGAGGCAGCAGAGGGCTATAGGCCCCAGTTATCTTGATGAGGAGAAGTCAGGCTGTATCAGAGTGTGGCAGGCCACATTTGTCTTGATGGGGGCAAGTCAGTAAGTAGCAGGGCATGACAGGCCCCAGTTTTGTTGATGGGAACAAGTCAGGAGGCAGCAGAGTTTTGCAGGCTCCAGTGTTGTTATAAGACAAGTCAGAAGGCAGCAGATTATGAGAGGCCCCACTTGTCTTATTCTGGAGGAATTAAGCTAAATCAGACCCAGTGTGGTTGATGGGGACAAATCAGGATTCAGCAGAGTGTGACAAACCCTAGTTACTTGATGGGGACAAGTCAGGAGGCAGCAGGGTATGAAAGGACCCAGTTTGTTGGGACAAGTCAGGAGGCAATTGGGTATGAAAGGACCCAGTTTGTTGTGGGGACAAGTCAGGAGGCAGAAGGGTGTGACGGGACCCAGTTTTGTGATGGGGATAAATAAGGAGGCTTAAATAAGGATGGATAAGGATGGATAAGGAGGGTAAATAAGGAGCTGAATGTGACAAGCCCTAGTTATGTTGATTGGGACAAGTCTGGAGGCAGCAGACGGTTATAGGCTCCAGTTGTCTTGATGAGGAGAAGTCAGGCTATAGCAGAGTGTGACAGGCCACATTTGTCTTGATAGGGACAAGCCAGGAAGTGGCAGGATGTGACAGGCCCCAGTTTTGTTGATGGGAACAAATCAGGAAGAAGGAGGCCGAGTCAGACCCAATTGTTATAATTGGTGATATGACAGGAGGCAGCAGGATTGGTCAGACACCAGTGCTGTCTTTGGGGACGTGACAGGAATCAGCAAGATATGACAGGCCACAGTTTAGTTGATTAGGATAAGTCAGGAGGCATCAGAATGTGACAAGCCCCAGTTTTGTTGATGGGATGGATACAGGAGTTAGTAGGGTATGGCAGTGTACAGATTTCTTGATGGAGACAAGTCAATCAGAAATAAGTGGAGTCAGACCTCAGGGTCATTGATGGGGACAAGTCAGGAGGCAACAGGGTATGACAGACCCCCAGTTTCTTGATGTGGACAAGTAAGGAGGAAGCAGGCTGAATCAGACCCCAGTTCTGTCATTTAGGATATGACAAAAGGCAGTTTTATCATTGGGGATGTGACAGGAGGGAGAAGTTTGTTACAGGCCCCAGTGTTGTTGATGGGAACCAATCAGGAGACAGCAGGATTGGTTATACCTGAATGATGATAAACAGGGCAAAGCAGGCAGAAGGTGTCAGTGTGTGGTGTCCCCAGTGATGTTGCTAAGGGCTATACAGGCAGATTTTGCCAGTGTATGTTGGCCTCAGTGATGTTTCTAAAGGCAAGGCAGGCAGAAGGTATCACTGTATGTTGGCCCCAGTAGTGCTGCTAAGGGCTAAGCAGGCAGGTGTCCAAAAACCCCAGTGATGTTTTTGGACACATGCCAGGAGAAAGCAGGATTGTGTGATCCAACTAACTGTGTTGGGGACACAGCAGGACTTAGCTTTTGGGTGGTGCAGCCCTCGGTCTGGCATCTCACATCCAGATGGCAGTGGCAGTGTGATTGAGGATATGTGGCCCAACTGATGATATTGGGGACACAATAGGACTCACTTTCCCGGGTGATGCGGCCCTTGACCTGGCATCTTGGACCTGAGTAGCAACAGCAGAATGGTTGCGGATGTGTAACCCAACTAACAGTGTTGGGGGACACAGAAGGACTCAGCATTGAATATGTTCCAGCCCTTAGATTGGCATCTCAGGCCTGGGCAGCAGCAGCAGTGTGATTGAGGATATGTGACCCAACTGATGGTGTTGGTGACAGAGCAGGACTCAGCATTGCAAGATTTCCAGCCCTCAGACTGGCACCTCAGTTCTGTAAGATAGCAGCAGTATAATTGAGGATATGTGACCCAATGGACAGTGTTGGGGACACAGCAGGACTCAGCTTTCTGGGCGCTGCAGCCCTCGATCCTGAATATCGGGCCTAGGCAGCAGCAGCAGCAGCAGTGTGTTTGGAGAAGTGTTACACAACTGACAGTTACAGGACACATCTGGCAGATGCTGCCAGTAACTGGATGTGGATGTTGCTGGATGCCGGATGTATTGAAGGCCCCATTGATGGCAGACAGTCAGAGCAGCTACAGGATTTTCAAATCCTTTTCATTCATCTTGCCTCTCGCATAAGAAATCTGGATATCCAAGCAAAAGCAGATTGATTTTCAGGAACACTATATTTTCCATCAAGGGTGATGACAGTCTGGAGCAATGTGGGCTTATGATGTTTCCTATCATCGAAAACATTATTTTCCTGCAGACACTCATTGGTGAGCAAGAGAAATAGCGCTGAGCCACTCTCACTAGGTCTGGCCAGAGGCTGGATTTGAAGAACCAATATGCCAGAATATCTGTGTCCATATCCTCGATGGGCTCTGTGAGATATTGTGTCACTGAAATTTGAGCTGCTGTCTTATTTGCTGTATCAGATGTGTGTCTTTCTTCCCAGCTGCTTTTGTGATCCCCTGGGACAGAGGTTTCTATTTTACTGTGGAAGAGGGAGTGCTAGATGGCAATGAAAGGTTGCTGCTCTGATTTGCACTATTGTCTGACCTAGCCAATGATGGTGTTTCCTCCTGTGCTACATTCCTCCTCTGCCTCAGCCTCAGCCTCTAGCACTCTAATTGACAAACCTCCTCTGTCAGCATGCTCTTCACATGTGTCAGATTGCTGGCCTCCAGTGTGAGTCTCCCTTTCACGTGGATCACATAATATAGTGAGCATGTACATGGGTTTTCTGGTCAGAGGTCTTAGCCTCTCTGTCACCTACTTTTCCAAAGATGCTAGACAGCTCAGCACCACAGCTCTCATTCCCTCTTCCTGTTGAAAGCCCTCCAACTTTTCTAACAGGATGCTTACTATGGGATGACATCTCCCAAGGTGACGCTTGTGGCACTCAACTCCTATGTTGCATCCTTAAAAGGATGAAGATTTGTCACAAGCTGTCTCATGACTGACCAATCATGATTCCCTAGGGAAGTCTGCACACCTATCTCCATTTCCTGTGACAGATCATGCAGGAGTTTCTGCTGCTCCACTAGCCTTTGCAGCATCGTGTATGTAGAATTCCAGTGGGTACCCACATCTTAAATGAGACACTTGTGGTGGAATCTCTAATTTCTCCTTCTTTTCAAGGAGAAGGTCCCTTGCCTTCACACCGGTGGAAGTGCCCAGTTATTTTCCTACACTTCTCTTTTAAACCATGCAGGTAGACATTCTGTAGTTCCCCTGACCATTGCCCCAGGGCCTCCTGCACTGCTAAATGCTGGGTGTGAGCAAAGCATAGTATACCCTGATATCCCCCATTGGATACTGCCTCTACCATGTCGAAGCCATTGTCAGTGACAAAGAATCCTGTATTTACACTTCTGGCTCTCTGATCTAGCTGACAGCTCTCCAGCATTCCTCTAATGGTGCCTAAAATATTGGCTGAGGTAGGGGCCTCATCCACCAGGTGAATGTGTAATAAAGCTTACCTGTTCCCTCGTACTCCATCCCCTGTGGAGCTACTGCTTGTCCCTACCTCAGCAAGGTCCCACCAGGTTGCCATCAGAGAGAGGAAGGAGTGTGAGGCATTTGTGGATGTCCAGATGTTGGAAATGAAATGCACACTGCTTCCCTTTGACTTTGCCAGTAGCTCCTGGATGTGACTACAGCAACGCTTGTGCAAAACACTGAAAGTGGTCCTGGAGGACACTTTATTCTTTGAGGCTAACAGGTGCAACAACTGCCTGAGACCCACGTTCTCAACTACCTGCAGGGGCTGACCATCTATAGTGATCATCTTGCCAATAGTCCTAGTTACCACTTTGGACGGTATCTGTCTCTTTCCTCTATTGAGTGCTGTCACTTCTTAGGTATAGCTGGAGTCTGCTTCTGCTGGCATGCCACCTGACTGGTAGAAGGAGCTGAAGGCTTGGAAGCAGCTTGAATAATACTCGACTCCTTTTCAAATAGTGCTCTCTGGCTCGCAGAAGGGGCCTCCTGACTACTGCTTCTATCACCATCCCCAGGTGCATATTGAAGGGGAAGCTGCTTCTTCAGGTGATGCTCCATCCCAAAGTTACTTAAATGGCCCACTTGCCTCCTTCTGCTGATCTTCTTTGTTCAATAGTTAGAATGTGCAAAGTGTGGGTCCTCCCTGATTTGAAAATGGCTCCAGATCACAGATTTCTTTTGTGATCCCTTGCCTCTGTCTGCATCCTTGGGGTTAGATGATGATAGCACTGAAGAGGTGGTGGAGACAGATGGAGCCTGGGAAACTGGTGCAGAGAATTCACTCATCCTCTGTTCCTAACAGTCAGTGCTCCCTGCTTTCCCTCATCAACTTCAGTTCCTGCCTCTCCTCCTCCATACTCCTAATTCAGGGTCTAGATAATAGTTCTCCCATGTATAATTCAGGAACTCTTTTAAAGGGAGATTCTTCAAACCCTGATTCAGAGGAAGAGGATGACATAACTGCTTTTGCTGCCTTTACTGTTCCAGTGGTTGATTGCGCTGCCAGTGCTTTAGGTTTTACCGCTTGCACTTCAACTTCCATAAGCACTGGTTGTGTTTGTACCCTACGGTTGCTGCTTGCCCTTTCCCTCTCCTCTGACACAACAGAGTCTGGCTGAGATACAGCTGGTGATGGCATATTCTTCTCCCAAAATTTAAATTTCTTGCAGCTTGGCGTTAACACACCAGTCTCTCCTGCTGATGATTTGGATTTAAAAAAAAATCCTCTTTATTTTGGGGACTCACTGTTGTCATATAAAAGAATCCTTTTCTAAATGTGGGCTTCTTATGGCAACTACCTTTGCCTGACATTTATTTATTTATTTATTTATTTATTTATTTATTTAAATTCTTTTAATATACCGATGCTCAAGACCAGGTCCTATCGTACCGGTTTACATAAAACTAGGGGGAACCAATTAACAGAGCAAACAAAAGTTACATTATAACAGGGAATGTGGAACTAGGCTGTTAGAGAAAAGATAGTTTAAACAAATTCTAACTGGAGAGAAGGGCAAAAGCAGGAGAGGGTGCTTACAGTATAAGAATTATGTACAAATTTACATAGTGTGTATGAATTAAGCAAGTTATAAAATAATGCAGTTATTCGGACAACAACAATAGTTCCTTTGCGTTGCGGAAATGGACGCATCCATGGGGTAAGACTGTGTGGGTGACCCTGAGGCTTTTTCAGGGGTAAGCTTGGGCGAACAGCCAGGTTTTTAATTTTTTCCTGAACGTGATATGGCAATGTTCCTGGCGGAGATCTGGCGGGAGGGAGTTCCAGTGATGCGGACCAGCAGTTGATAGTGCCCGTTTTTTTCAATAGAGTTGTGGAAAACGGATTTTTTTTTGATAGTTTACAATTTCCAATAGCAGGTCTGCAATTTCATTTCACAGTTCTTTCAGCATTCTGGGATGTATACCATCTGGTCCATGTCATTTGCTATTCTTTAGTTTGTAAATTTGCACTAGTACATATTCCAGGTTCACTGAGATTTGTTTCAGTTTCTCTGAATCATAACTTTTGAATATTATTGGTTATGCTTGGGTGTGTTGTCTCCAAAAACCCTGAATCAAATGTAAGATAAGCTGGCACAAGAGGAAAGATACACATTCAGAACATTTATATGATCTGAATGTGGTAATGTACTCAATATGAAGAAAGAACTAAAGCAACACCAGAAAATCAACAAATATAAGAGTCTGTGTTCAGCTATTGAGTATGGGGAAAACTTTCTTTTTGATGCAAACCTTAAAATTACCAGGAAAGCCAAACTGATGAGAGAAAATACACGTTCTCATTGTGATAATTAAAATCGGAAAACAAATTTCACAAATAACTGACAATTCCACCCAGTAGCAAGAACAATTTTAGGTACAAAATGTAATAAAAGCTTATGTCACAAAAGAGATATTGATAACAAATCATTATCTTGTACTACATCCGACAAGTGCCAAGTGCTTCGACAGGAATACAAACATTTCTCATGCCACTCTGCCATGCTGCTGTACCCCTTATTCTATACCTTACAATTCCTTATTCCACACAGCATTGCCTCTGAGTAGAATAAAGATTTATTGCCCACTCTGAACATTGGAAGGGCATGCAATAGATGTTTTAAATAAATAAAACTATTTTCAACTTTGAGGGTCTTGCTGTCACTCTGCCTTGCTCTTATATTCTAGATTCTACATCTTGGCGTGTTTTGCCACTCTGGGGGGTTGCTTTGTATCTCTCATGATGCTTTTGTGGTGTTTATGCCACTCTTTGTGCTGCTTTGTCCCTTATTAGTACTTTTGTTTTTTCCTTCCACCTTTTCTGCTCATTCCCCCTTCATGGTGACTTTAGATGTTGATGCCACTCTTGGAGCCACTTTGCCTCTTGTACTGCCTTTGAGGGTTCATGTCACTATTGTTGGTGACCTTTTTTTGAAACCTCAGAGTATAATTTATTTAAAATATTTATAGCTCTAGGCAAGTATAGTTAAAATCATAATTAAAAAAAATAAACATCACCATAAAATAGACAAAATATAATAATGTTATAAAATAAGATAATCAGTCCAACAGGTGTGTTGCAAAATAGGTTACAAAGGTCCATAAAGAGAAACCCCGAGCAAGCAATTAAACAGGAGAACTTCAATAATTCCAAGGTGCCAAATCTTTATTGAGATGTCAGTCTCTCCCGACACAGAACAGTGTTTCACTAGGGCTGCATCAGGAGGGACAAATTGCATGTAGTATAATATCAATGGCATTACACTCTTGAAGGAAGTATCCCATTCAATACAAATAAACAGGAGAAATATTTGAAGGATAATATTTGAAGGGCTATCCTTGGATAGGAGATATAACCAGTTACAATTAGTAGAACTACCATTCTGAGATGCACTATTAAAGTTATTGAATCAGAAAACAGACATGCTGACAGTGAGAGAAATTCTGTCAATGTTACTGCAGCTCTTGCATGTAAATGGAGTGCTTTTCGAATATGCACTAATAAGAGAATATCATTTGAAAAACCACACAAGGTGGCTGAATAAGTGAAGACATTCAGCCAAGAATTGATGAGGTCTGAGTTTGTTGTCAAAGACTCTAGATGCAATGAATGCTACATATATTAGGAGAAATTTAGACGATCAAGATGCAGTCGAAGCTGGTACGATGTTAGACTGGATCTGCCCTTCATTATATATAGTCCCCAAGTCTTTGTGATCACAGCCATAAACCCCCCCCCCCAAAAAAAAAAATCAGTATATGTAAAAAAAACAAAAACAAACACTTCTTATTTAATAATTACTTGTCCTTAATGCACACCAAAGTATCATCATAAATACTTAGCCAACCAATAAACCCATAATGTCCCAAATAACAGTTGCTTCTATGTTCCCTCTGACATTGCCATTGAGAACTCCTGTCACTGCTGGTATCTCTTTGCTCCTTTATGGTGACTTAGACTATTCATGCCACTTTTGTGCCACATTGATCTAGTCTTGATGTGTTAAAATGCCTTCACCCTTCTGATAATGTCTAACCACCAGTTTTATTAGAACTGATAAGAAAACCCCAATGTTGGAGCCCAAAGTAGGCTTCAGTGCTTTCCCATAGACTTTAACGGTAATCAAATGAACAAATAAAACAATTTTTTTTTTTCATTTTAAACTAATGAACCAAATTAGAGTACCCTATGAAATGAATGAACTAACTGAAATTAAAATGATTCCTCTGCACACACCTAAATGATGACAAATACTGAAATAGCCCATCCAGTCTATTCAGCAATTTTTTTAGGTTGTAAATGCCGCTCTATGCAAATTAGCTACCTGCCTTCTGTTTAAGGTTGTAACTACCCTTATGTCTTCTCTTTAGGATTATTTTGTAGTTCCATATAAGTTACTACTTGCTTTTCCTGGATGCACAATACAATCATTTCAATGTATTTTTGGACTGAACCATTGCTTAATGCATATTTCCTCAGTATTTTGTTTCCCATGTTATTGACAATAAGCAGGGTCAGCACATCCTAATAGGTGAACTAGGTGATCACCTAGGGCGCCAGCCATTAGGGGGGCAGCAAAGAGAAGGCATATGGGGCCATGAGTGGAGCCATCCCCACTCAGGGCTGAGAGGAGTAGAGACTCGATGGGTTGTGAGTGGAACCTCTTCCACTCTTGGCCGAGAGGAGTAGAGACTCAACGGACCATGAGCAGCAGAGACTCAGTGAGCCGTGAGCTGTACCATCCTGCTAGCAGCTGAGAAATGCAGACACTCGGCAGGCCGCGAGCAGCACTCATCCTTCTCGCAGCCAAGAGACGCATAGATTCAGCAGGCTGCGAGCTGCGCCCAACCTACTCACGGCCGAGAGAAGCAGAATCTCGTCAGGCCACGAGTGGCGCCTCTGCTTGTGTGTGTGAATGTGAGGGATTGTTTGTGTATGAGAGAGCAATGGTGTTGGTGAGAGAGAGGGAGGGAGCCTGTGTGAGGATGCATGTGTGAATGAGACAAGGAACCTTTTTGTATGTAAGAGAGGGGGCCTGAATGATTGAATGACATTGGGGCCAGAGCCAGGGCCTGGACCAGGGAGAGGAGGGACAAGCGCAAGGCAGAAGTTTGCCTAGGGTACCTAATACCCTTGCACCAGCCCTGGCAATAAGGGTCCTCTATATTTATATGAATGGGGTAAAAAAATAATTAATAAATATTTTCATGCCCTGTGGAGTAGTGTTGGGCTGCTAAAGACTGTCCTTATTGTGGTGCAGGGCTGGGAGACCTGAAGCCCAAGGATGCTGATCCAATTTAAAAAAACAAAAAAGTTTTAGAAATCCAAGGGTTTTTCTTGGGTCTAGGAGCCTTTTTGTTTTATATTGAGAAGCAGGAGGAGCGGCAGTGGCTTCATGCCGTGCTTAAAAAGGGAAGTGGCAGAGTGCCATGCTGAAGCAGAAGCAGGTGATGTGTCAGGGAGCCAACATGATCAGCTATTTCAGGTGATTGTAACCACTCTAAGGCTTCCCCGACATTAGGGTCAGACCGAGTTGTGCTGCAGGAGGGGTCGTGAAGAGCCTGGAGAGCTCCCGAAAGCACTGAAGAAGAGGACATGTACTCAAGGAGCTGGAATAGGCGGCAGATAAGTGGGCCTGAGTCTGTTCCTGTCACAAGAGAGCTGCTGTTTCCTGCCCAAATTAAATAAATAAATAAATAAGAACCCTCCACCACTGTGCAAATAGCAGCATGAGCAGTGGCAGCTGTTGGAAGCTGCCATTGCACTGATATTGGGCAATCACAGCACCAGGGGACTTAGGCAAGCCCCAGTGTGATACAGAAAGCCTGAAGATCAACCGGTTATGTTATCAATAACATCAACAGAGTGGTAGCTGGGAAAGTGCCCAACAGCAATTTTAAAGTTAAAAAATAAAGAAATAGGCAATTTTATGGTTTTAATCCATGACAATCTTTGTGGCAAGCATGAGGGGAGGCTGTCATTTTAGCTATAAAGCCCAGAAAGCACTTTAAAATTCCCAATACCACGGACCTCAAAACTCACACAAATGTAATTAAAATGTATGTTTGATGGTGGTAATCATGTAAGGAGAGGTTACATGGTTTGGAAAATGTTTCTTTTTTGTACTAAAAAATATTTTATATACTAGATATGTATGTGACCCATTGTACCTAGAGGCCTTCTACATCATAGAAAAAAGAATAAAATGCCTCATGGGATGGAGGACATTTACTAACTAGACCACAGGAGGAGATGGAATTCTTTTGGATGCTCTTTTTGAGGAAAAAAGTATTATTAATTTGGAAGTTTGGCACAAGGGTATTCCCAAAGAGTTTTTGGGTTTTTTTTTTATTTTAGGGTGAGAGAAAAGATTCCTAGGGTATGTATGGGTGAGACTGAGTGATTTTGGAATGATTGTGAGAATTTTAAAGTGGGATTTATATTTTATTTTATGATTTTAATTACATTTATTTTAAATGTTAATGCTGTAACAAGAAAGAAACAAGGTCTGTCAGCTAGATACAGCATAGCAACTAGTAACCAGGGAAGCTGTAACCAAGGAAATGCCATGGAAACAGAGTAGCTTACCTGGACGCAAGATGTTGATTCCAGTGTAATTATACACTTATTAGACAAATCACAATTGACTTTATTAATTATCTGAATGAAAGAAAATTTTAATGATCTCAAATATTTTCTTAACCCAAGTACAAGAGCTGGTTTTAGAGCAGATTTGTGAAGTTCTAAAGGTAAAACTGAGTAAACCAAGTACTATTTTTAAGAGTGACATTATTAAAAGCAGGAATTTTACAGACTTTTAGATGCTAACTGTTTAGAACAGAGAGAAAGAGAGAGAGAGAGAGAGAGAGATTAGAGGAGCTGAAATGAAACATCCTGTGCTGCTGATTCCTACAATTTCAGGCCTACTTACTGTTTTAAAGCAGAAAACACTAGAGAATGAATGTGTATGAATGGAAATATATTATTTCATTTTTCAAAAGATAAGACTATTAACTAAATAGTTATTTTTAATTAGCTGAACCCTGATGTATTATCAGCTTATCTAGATGGCTATGAAAGTTGGAAAATTGAATAGAATTTATTATTTAAATGAAACAAACACCAATGATAAGCTATATAAAAATTAATTCCCTGATAAAATCAATGATGATAACTTTCAAACTGTTGTGCATGGCCCACGCTTAGGGACACAGTTATTATATAACACACAAGTATATGCATACTATTAGATAGCCTGGCTGCATGCACAAGATGCACCAAATATTAAGTGAGTGCATACAAGCATGTGCAAATGCTGCTTCTACCACGTAAACGGGGGGATTAGAAAAGGGGAATAAGCTGATACGATTCCCAGTTTTACCAGTTTGTACCCAGTTCACTCAGTTTAAGAGATAGGTCCTCTAAATCCCCCCACTTTAATAGCCTTCACTTCCCCCTGTTAGCCCCAGTCCCTAAAACCTTGCATAATCTGCCAATCTTTCTTAATTTTTTTAGCTTACACGACATCCAAAGCAGAAGTAAGGTTACATGACAAGGGGCCTCAGCGTGTGCCAGAGCACATAATATATATGTGCACATCTCAGGTTCATGCCCCAAACACATGCCTCACCTAGACCAAGCCCACACCCCACTTCTTTTTTAAATCTTCCAAGCTGTGTGTGCTCTGGTAGATATACGTGTGTCTCGGCAGTTTTTAAATTCCGCTCAGCTCATGCAAGCCCAACATATTCACACATCGCTTAATCAATGTGTAGTTGGGATTTTAAAATTTACTTTATAGTCTCTCCCACTGACAATTTTGATATTAAAACCTGCTCTGTAAATAAAAGACCAGGTGAATTGACATTCCTTATCCAAGATAAGAGGGACTTGCTTGAAGTAAGTTCCGAGAAGATACTTTAGTGGCAAATGGTACCCAAACCTTTGAAAAGTTATCAAGTACAGAAAGACTGAGGAAGGGGAAACATAGAGTGCCCAAGAGTGCAAGGAACATTGGTCCAAGTTTGGAGAGGATGGAAGAATTTTTGAGCAAATAAGTCACTGTGGGCTTCATACTATTAATGAGATTTGGTCATAGTTAAGTGAACAAGAAGAAAGGGAATGTTTATGACATAATTTGGAAGTGTGTATGTATGAACAAGCATGCTTATTATTCTTTTGCATGATGAAGTAATTAAATAATTAGCCATCACAAAATATAGGATATTATTGTACACATTTAAAATATTCTCAGCTCTATTCAATGCCAAAGTTAGGATTACTTAATTATCATTTGTTTTATTTAGTTAGTATGTATGTTAGCACTGGACTATGAGACACACTGAGAAACACATTAGAGTGGCTGTAGATTTGCAAATTGAGGAAGGATATATTGTATATTTTATTGATTTTGTAAAGGTAAATTAGTAGGAAAAGATCATAGACAATGTGCTCAAAAGTTGGTTTTGTTTGGTTCTGTTCATGTCTAGGCAAGCCTAGGCAAGTCAGCTTTGAGGGCCAGCTTTGAAAGCTAGCAAAAAAGCTTCATTACTTTGGGATTCGTATTCCAACATAAGCAAACTAGGAACTCAAGTTCTGCCCCCTATTTTCAATTATTAAAGAGTACCAAGAGATAAAGGGTGGTGAACATGTACTGTACATTAAACACGTGTTAATAAAGAATACTGACATTACAGAACAGAGTAAAGAAAAAGAGGAAACACATACAAGAAGACAATACTTATAACAAAATAGAAAAAGACCACTTAAACAATTTAGCCATGCTTACCTTGTTGTTGGTAAGCTTTATTATGATATCTGAAAGATAAAAATAATAACAAAGGCTTAATTCTTTAAAGAAAGTTTAAGAAAAGCAACATTAAATATATATTAAATAAATAAATAAATAAGAGAGGAAAAAGAGAAAAAAATATTGCACTTATCTGATTAGGTTCTGTAAAGGAACTGGTTTCTATTTTAGTCATTCACCTGGAAAGGAAAATTGAAAGAGTATTTGTTGAATAATAATTGTTATTAAAGGGAATATAACTTGTTATTTCTAATATTTCTACAATATTCTAGTTGTGTTTGAAATCATATCAACAAGCTTTTGTCCGTGAAGTTTACTTTATAGAAATTACTATCAGCGTAGATAAGAAAAATAAAAAATACATTTTTTATTTAAAGGAATTTTTCTTGCATTAATTTATTTTCATTATAAGTTCTTTGGGTTTGTGACATCTGGAAATCTCTAATTTAAGGAAAATTTGGGAAAACTTATAGGCTTATCCATTGGCCACACTCATGATAGTGCGAATAAGAAATTTAATCCAGACCCAGGTGTTTATATTTATCTCATACTTTCTTGAATACTGCTAGAGGCTGTATTCACTACCTCCACTGGGAGGTTATTTTATGCATCCATTATATCACTAAGATATAAGTCCATACACTTTTCATATTTTAAAGCAGACAGCATATATAATGATTAAGGCTTTTGATTTTCAGCTAAAACTAAAAACCACTGATAAAACATCCCCAAAGAGGAAATCTAGTTTTTCTCTTCCAACCAAACAGGCCTGAAAATAGGCCGAACTCATGGAGCTCCAATGATGTTATTCAGCTGCTTTGAGTCAATAGGCATTATAACAGTGACGAGATGATATCAGAGCAAACTTGAGGAGTGCCCAAGCACTTCCAACACAAGAAAAAAGAGGAGCAGACCGAAAGGGAAGCTGAAGCCCCACTGGCTGAGAAGAAGCACTGTTGAAAGAGTGGGCCAGCAGTGAGCTCAAGCCCTGTTGGCCCAAGAAAAAAATAACATGAGTGAAGAGGAAGAGGAGGGGGAAGGAGGAGGA
This sequence comes from Rhinatrema bivittatum, assembly GCF_901001135.1. Taxonomy (NCBI): domain Eukaryota; kingdom Metazoa; phylum Chordata; class Amphibia; order Gymnophiona; family Rhinatrematidae; genus Rhinatrema; species Rhinatrema bivittatum. The sequence goes on along the minus strand of NW_021821448.1, from coordinate 584 downwards.
ATAGGGAATGATTGAGAAAGAAAAGGGAGTAGGACTTTAGAGGGGGAGGGGAAGTGAAAGTGAAGAAGGGGACAGAAAGGGGGGAAGGAGTGGAAAGGGGAAGAAGGCATGAAGATGAAGAAAGGGGAAGAGGGTATAAGCGAAAAGGGGAAGGAAGCAAAGTGAATAGGGGAAAGGGGATAGGGGGAAGGACCCCCAGCCATGACCCCACATCCTATCCAAGAATACCTACTTCTACCACTCCACTGCCAGTAATCCATAACCACACACCCCCACTACTGCTACCACCGTCCAGCCACAAACAACGACAAAACCTGCAACCCTTCAGCCATATATATGCACATATCCTGTCACCCCTCTTAGCCACATACACCAACCCTACATGCCATCTCCACTTTTCCACCATACATAGACACACACACATACACATCCCTTCCTGATGTCCACACTTTTTCTGTCCACCCTCACCCTTGTTTTGGTTTTCATTCACAATAGTCTTTTGTTTGATTTTTTTTTTTTTACATAAAATTGAATCAAGCTAAAAATGCTCCCAGAAGTAGTGTTTGTGGCACAAAAACACTGAG